>NC_092718.1:105756397-105870871 GCF_047496885.1 Scyliorhinus torazame | reverse complement strand
AACGGGATTGTCAATGGATATGCATTTCTATCCCAGCAGGCGGATTGTCAAATGGAATATGCCGTCTTAAATCTACAAACTGCACAAGCAGTGACGAGGCAAACAGGACAAGTCCTAAAAGAGGAGGTGCCGGACTGCAGTGCAACCTCTATGCAATAGTGTACCCAGAATCAACACATCCAACTTTAATTGTATGAGTCAACTTTTACAGTTAGTAATTCCTGAGATACGTGCGAAAAATTCTGTCCCATTTAATTAAGCTAAAACTGTCAATATTGGTCACGTATTGTGACCCATAAAACTGTGACAACATGCAGGGGTCTACTCGGGACTTCAGGATTTGCTAAAATCATGCTGAGCTCGTCACTGTTAATCTGACTCGTCCCGTTTCATTAAACATTATGAGTGTCCCTGGGTCACTGTCCATGTGGAGTTTGCACAATCTCACCGTGTCTGCATGGGTCTCACCCCCATAACCCAAAGGTGTGCAGGCGAGGTGGATTAGCCACACTAAATTGCCCTTAATTGGGAAAAAAATTGGATACTCTAAATTTAGAAAAAAAACATTATGAGTAACAGGTTGGCACAGAGCTGGCAAGCCATACATGGTTTCTGAGTAAAACCCTTCCTATTTTATATCCAACATCGGGCCATAATATTCTGCATTTCTTTAAAGGAAGACAGTGACACCTAGTTCCAAGTTAGGGGGAGAAGTTGATGCATTTTGAGCCATTCTTCCAAGATGAATGGTGCAGAATCGATGGGACAAATGGTCTCCTTCTGGACTACAGGCATTTTATAATTCTATAAAATGAGATCCTGATGACCGAGCAGGCTCACCGGTCACATTAAAGGTAAGTGAAACTGTTGGGTCGCGCTGGCCAACCAGTGTGCATCACGAAGTTTGACCAGTGTGATCCCCGAAGGATATCCAGTTGTTAAAAATGGGTCCCGGGCAAAAAAGTTCGAAAAACACTGGCCTTGGAAACAAGAAGCAGCCAGCAGCCGAATGCTTCTCGCTCCTCTGGTATCATTGTGGGTAGCACAGTTGCTTCACAGCTCCAGGGTCCCAGGTTCGATTCCGGCTTGGATCACTGTCTGTGCGGAGTCTGCACGTCCTCCCCGTGTGTGCGTGGGATTCCTCCGGGTGCTCCGGTTTCCTCCCACAGTCCAAAGATGTGCAGGTTAGATGGATTGGCCATGATAAATTGCCCTTAGTGTCCAAAATTGTCCTTAGTGTTGGGTGGGGTTACTGGGTTATGGGGATAGGGTGGAGGTGTTGACCTTGGGTAGGGTGCTCTTTCCAAGAGCCGGTGCAGACTCGATGGGCCAAATGGCCTCCTTCTGCACTGTAAATTCTATGATAATCTTTGAAATAGTGAGCTTACATCAAAGCGTAGGTGACCATTTGATACTGTGTAAGGGTGTGAACGCTGCATCTATCCTCTCTATCTCTTGCGAGTGGAGTGTGTGTTCTTTTGTGACTGTCTGGAACTAACATGCTTCATTCAACTGCTGAAGATCTTTCAATGCAAAGTATACATAAATTTGGACAGGAGCAAGATAATAAACTGAAAACAAAATGGAGAATGATGGAAATGTCCGGATAGTCAGGCAGCAACTGAGACGAGTGAAGCAAGAGTCAAAGCTTCAAAGAAATGATCTGTCATCAGAAATGGAAATAAATAATGAAATAGGTGTCAAGCAAGGAAAAGAGAAGAATAAAATATTTTATCACTATTTTAGTAAAGTTCAACACCAGTTTTGAAAATCATTTCTTCTTTCGATTAAGTACTTCCCAACCTTTCAGACTCAGCACTCAGTTCAACAATTTCAGATTCTCACTTCTGCCTCCTTTTTATTTTCAAATGGAAAGTTCTGATAATGATTCCGCTGTTCGAATTTACACTTTCTGCAGGAACATTTTCTTTTCATTTATTTTCCATTACTTTGCTGTGCATCTTCGTTTCTTTTTGCATTCAATCTCCCACCATTCTCTGCAGCACGGAGTTTCTTTGTTGTTCTTGTTTTTGTTTTCCTGCTCCCCGGCCTCTGTACTTGTTTGTAATGTGCTCCAGTTCTGACACATGTCAGTTGGGACAATGGATCGCCCTGAATGGTCACTTTGGAGATTTTCCCATTGATCATCCTGAAATAATGAGCATTGATTAACTCACATCAGATAATGTCCGGGAGAAAGTAACTGTCATTCGATACTTATGCATAAACTATCATTTTATATGTATTCCGGTCGGCTTCACGAGGACTTAGTTCCAATTCCGCAGAAAATCAAATGAGCTGTTCATAAGAAATTAGCCGGTAAATAAGTAATTATTTGTCTGTGTTTGAGCATTGTGATAACTGTTGGAATGTGAAGGTCGAAAATGTTCTGTTAAATTGTTCTTTGTAAACATTTGATAAATATATACATACCTAGTTGTCTCTGTCTGTCTCCTTTATCAGCTGAGGAATTAGTTAATTCCAATTTCCTGATTGACAATCTTCAGTTTCACATGCAGTTTTTCACTTCATTCTTTCACATCTCCTGACCTTTCCCCAGGGGGTTTTGCAAATTTACTGCAATTGGCCTTACTCCAAACTAACAAGCATAAATGCGTGAGTCAGAACGCCAATATGTGTGAACAAAATCTTGGCCGAGATTCTCCGACCCCCCAGCGGGTCGGAGAATGGCCGTTGGCCGCCGTGAATCCCGCCCCCGCCGGTTGCCGAAGTCTCCAAAGGGAGAAAAGTCGGCGGGGCGTTAATGGCGCCGCAGACGTCGGAGAATGGCTCGGGTGTGCGCAAGGCAGCCGATTTTGGGTCTGCCGATATTCTCCCGTCCGGATGAGCCGATGTCCCGTTGACGTGATGACGGGTCACGTCGACGTAAATCAAACCTCCTTTTGATCGGCGTCAACCTGTGCTCCAGGTTCACGCCGACCAGCGTGGAGGTGGGTGGCGGCCTGGGGGGTTGGCCGCTGGGCAGGCGATGGCGTGGCCGCAGTCTGAATGTGTGGGCAGAGGTGTGTCTAGGGTTGTGTGTGTGTGTGTGAGGCGGGGGGGGGGGGGTTAGAGTGGGCTGGGCTCCGGGGGAGTGCCAGGAGGGGGGTCAGTGCCGGGGAGGAGGATGGGGGGTCCGTGCCGTGGAAGGGGATGGGGGGGGTTCGTGCCGGGGAGGAGGATGGGGGGTCCGTGCCGGGGAGGGGGATGGGAGGGGTCCGTGCCGGGGTGGAGGATGGGGGGCCCGTGCCGGGGAGGGGGATGGGGGGGGGCCCGTGCAGGGGATGGGGGGGGTCCGTGCTGGGGAGGAGGATGGGGGGTCCGTGCCGGGGAGGAGTATGGGGTCCATGCCGGGGAGGAGGATGAGGGGAGGGGTCCGTGCCGGGGAGGAGGATGGGAGGGGGGGGTCCGTGCCGGGGAGGAGGATGGGAGGGGGGTCCGTGCCGGGGAGGACGATGGGGGGCCCGTGCTGGGGAGGGGGATGGTGGGGGTCCGTGCCGGGGAGGAGGATGGGGGGCCCGTGCCGGGGAGTCGGATGGGGGGGGTCCGTGCCGGGGAGGAGGATGGGGGGCCCGTGCCGGGGAGGAGGTTGGGGTCCTTGCCGGGGAGGAGGATGGGGGGGGGGTCCGTGCCGGGGAGGGGGATGGGGAGCCCGTGCCGGGGAGGGTGAAGGGGGGGGGTCCGTGCCGGGGAGGAGGATGGGGGGTCCGTGCCGGGGAGGAGGATGGGGTCCGTGCCGGGGAGGAGGATGGGGGGCCCGTGCCGGGGAGGGGGCTGCAAGGGCAAGTGAGTTGGTCCACCTGGCCAGGTGCCAGCCTCCAACAGTTGGACCCATGCGGTCCATGCCACCTGACTGGGGGGAGGAGGGGATATGGGCAATGATGACATGTCGTCGTTCCCCCCCCCCCACCACCAGGCCGTCATGCTTTCCGATCATCCAGCGATGTTGGCCGCCGTGGCGGTAGCCGCTAATGTCTATGTTGCCCTGGATGAGGAGGAGGAGGAGCGTGCCAGAGAGGCGGCGCAGGCTGCCGCAGAGGGGCAGGCGGCAGCCGCCCCGCTGGAGGGACACCTGACCGACAGGACGAGGAGGGGGAGGAGGACGTCGTGGCCCCACGGCAATGGAGGCACCTGAGGGCGCCCCGTGTGTACCGGCCCCGGCAGTCATACCAGGACTTCATGGACCGGGAATGCAGGAGGAGACTCTGGATGAGGCAGGAAACCGTGGCACACACCTGCCACCTGCTGGCACACCTGTCACCGCGTGGCACTGGCGGGGGACACCCTCTCCCAGTGTCCGTCAAGGTTACGGTGGCCCTGAACATTTATGCAATGGGGTCATTCCAGGCAGCGAGTGGGGACCTGTCCGGCATATCGCAGACATCGGTGCATCGGTGCATCCGGGCAGTGACAGATACCCTATATGCCATTGCGCACCGCTACATCCGCTTCCCTGTGGACCGGGACAGCCTAGATGCCTGGGCCGTGGGCTTCTCTGCCGTGGCCGGGTTCCCCATGGTCCAGGGCGCGATTGATGGGATGCACGTCGCCGTGCGGCCACCTGCAGATAACAGGGCCATGTTCACCAATAGGAAGGGGACCTATTCGATGAACATACAGGTGGTCTGCGACCACCGCATGATGATCCTGCACGTCTGCGCCCGTTACCCAGGCAGTGTACACGACTCATACGTGTTGTCGCGGTCATCCCTCCCCGGCATGTACGAGGGACGTCATCCCCGGCTGAGGGGCTGGTTGCTGGGTAACAGGGGCTACCCATTGCGATCGTGGCTGATGACGCCTATACGGAGGCCACGCAATGAGGCGGAGAACCACTACAATGATGCCCATATAGCGACAAGGGGAGTGATAGAGAGGTGCTTTGGCGTGCTGAAGATGCGTTTCAGGTGCCTGGACCTCTCTGTATCACCCTCCAGTATCGGTCAGATAGGGTCGGCCGCATCATTGTGGTGTGCTGTGTCCTGCACAACATAGCCCAGCAGAGGGGCGATGTGCCGCAGGCAGAGGAGGGCGGAGTGGAGGAGCAGCAGGAAGAGGCGCAGTCCTCCCCAGATGAGGGGGATGGGGGGTAATGGTCAGGGCAGACGGGGTAGACACAGGCGGGTGGCTGTCCACCGTTACCGGCTGGGCCAGCGGGCACGGGACAGGCTGATAGCCGCCCGCTTCACTGACTAGATGGGCGTGGGAATCGGGTAGTACGGCCACAGACCGCACACCATGGCAACAGCCGACCACCCACACCCCCCACCCATCCACCCACCCAGCACCCTCACCCCCCTCTCCAACCCCACCCATCCCACCCGCATGCACACCACCCCCCCATTGCCAATCCACCTACGGCACAATTGCCGGGCTCACACAGTTGCGGGTGGACGCGTGTCTATTGCAGGCCATGGAGGATGATGACAACCCGCCCTGCGGTGAGCTCCTGGCTCCACATCGTTGGACTATGTCTGACCCATGGCCACAGTACCACCATCCACCCGGACCATCCCTGCATGCGGCTGTGACACTGCAGCGCACGGTCCCGTCCTCTGCTCGGGGGTATGTTGATGGCGGCCCAGGGGGAAGGGGCAGACTCACCTGTGGCTGAGGTAAGACCACCCCTCACACACACACACTTGCGCTCAACGTACATGACACCCCTGCATGCTTTGGACAGAGCACAAAGGCAGCTTCTGTAGGTGTAACATTGACTTTAATAACCAAAGGAGTTCATGCGCGTGCCCTAGCCCCTAAAACTCATCTGTGCCCTGCACCCATAGAACATAGAACAATACAGCGCAGTACAGGCCCTTCGGCCCACGATGTTGCACCGAAACAAAAGCCATCTAACCTACACTATGCCATTATCATCCATATGTTTATCCAATAAACTTTTAAATGCCCTCAATGTTGGCGAGTTCACTACTGTAGCAGGTAGGGCATTCCACGGCCTCACTACTCTTTGCGTAAAGAACCTACCTCTGACTTCTGTCCTATATCTATTACCCCTCAGTTTAAAGTTATGTCCCCTCGTGCCAGCCATATCCATCCGCGGGAGAAGGCTCTCACTGTCCACCCTATCCAACTCCCTGATCATTTTGTATGCCTCTATTAAGTCTCCTCTTAACCTTCTTCTCTCCAACGAAAACAACCTCAAGTCCATCAGCCTTTCCTCATAAGATTTTCCCTCCATACCAGGCAACATCCTGGTAAATCTCCTCTGCACCCGCTCCAAAGCCTCCACGTCCTTCCTATAATGCGGTGACCAGAACTGTACGCAATACTCCAAATGCGGCCGTACCAGAGTTCTGTACAGCTGCAACATGACCTCCCGACTCCGGAACTCAATCCCTCTACCAATAAAGGCCAACACTCCATAGGCCTTCTTCACAACCCTATCAACCTGGGTGGCAACTTTCAGGGATCTATGTACATGGACACCTAGATCCCTCTGCTCATCCACACTTTCAAGAACTTTACCATTAGCCAAATATCCCGCATTCCTGTTATTCCTTCCAAAGTGAATCACCTCACACTTCTCTACATTAAACTCCATTTGCCACCTCTTAGCCCAGCTCTGCAGCTTATCTATATCCCTCTGTAACCTGCTACATCCTTCCACACTATCGACAACACCACCGACTTTAGTATCGTCTGCAAATTTACTCACCCACCCTTCTGCGCCTTCCTCTAGGTCATTGATAAAAATGACAAACAGCAACGGCCCCAGAACAGATCCTTGTGGTACTCCACTTGTGACTGTACTCCATTCTGAACATTTCCCATCAACCACCACCCTCTGTCTTCTTTCAGCTAGCCAATTTCTGATCCACATCTCTAAATCACCCTCAATCCCCAGCCTCCGTATTTTTTGCAATAGCCTACCGTGGGGAACCTTATCAAACGCTTTGCTGAAATCCATATACACCACATCAACTGCTCTCCCCTCGTCGACCTGTTCAGTCACCTTCTCAAAGAACTCAATCAGGTTTGTGAGGCATGACCTACCCTTCACAAAGCCATGCTGACTATCCCTGATCATATTATTCCTATCTAGATGATTATAAATCTTGTCCCTTATAATCCCCTCCAAGACTTTACCCACTACAGACGTGAGGCTCACCGGTCTATAGTTGCCGGGGTTGTCTCTGCTCCCCTTTTTGAACAAAGGGACCACATTTGCTGTCCTCCAGTCCTCTGGCACTATTCCCGTAGCCAATGATGACATAAAAATCAAAGACAAAGGTCCAGCAATCTCTTCCCTGGCCTCCCATAGAATCCTAGGATAAATCCCATCAGGTCCCGGGGACTTATCTATTTTCAGCCTGTCCAGAATTGCCAACACCTCTTCCCTACGTACCTCAATGCCATCTATTCTATTAGCCTGGGGCTCAGCATTCTCCTCCACAACATTATCTTTTTCCTGAGTGAATACTGACGAAAAATATTCATTTAGTATCTCGCCTATCTCTTCAGACTCCACACACAATTTCCCATCCCTGTCCTTGACTGGTCCTACTCTTTCCCTAGTCATTCGCTTATTCCTGACATACCTATAGAAAGCTTTTGGGTTTTCCTTGATCCTACCTGCCAAATACTTCTCATGTCCCCTCCTTGCTCGTCTTAGCTCTCTCTTTAGATCCTTCCTCGCTACCTTGTAACTATCCATCGCCCCAACCGAAACTTCACACTTCATCTTCACATAGGCCTCCTTCTTCCTCTTAACAAGAGATTCCACTTCCTTGGTAAACCACGGTTCCCTCGCTCGACGCCTTCCTCCCTGTCTGACCGGTACATACTTATCAAGAACACGTAGTAGCTGATCCTTGAACAAGCCCCACTTATCCAGTGTGCCCAACACTTGCAGCCTACTTCTCCACCTTATCCCCCCCAAGTCACGTCTAATGGCATCATAATTGCCCTTCCCCCAGCTATAACTCTTGCCCTGCGGTGTATACTTATCCCTTTCCATCATTAACGTAAACGTCACCGAATTGTGGTCACTGTCCCCAAAGTGCTCTCCTACCTCCAAATCCAACACCTGGCCTGGTTCATTACCCAAAACCAAATCCAACGTGGCCTCGCCTCTTGTTGGCCTGTCAACATATTGTTTCAGGAAACCCTCCTGCACACACTGTACAAAAAACGACCCATCTATTGTACTCGAACTATATCTTTTCCAGTCAATATTTGGAAAGTTAAAGTCTCCCATAATAACTACCCTGTTACTTTCGCTCATATCCAGAATCATCTTCGCCATCCTTTCCTCTACATCCCTAGAACTATTAGGAGGCCTATAAAAAACTCCCAACAGGGTGACCTCTCCTTTCCTGTTTCTAACTTCAGCCCATACTACCTCGGAAGAAGAGTCCCCATCTAGCATCCTCTCCGCCACCGTAATACTGCTCTTGACTAGCAGCGCCACACCTCCCCCTCTTTTGCCTCCTTCTCTGAGCTTACTAAAACACCTAAACCCCGGAACCTGCAACATCCATTCCTGTCCCTGCTCTATCCATGTCTCCGAAATGGCCACAACATCGAAGTCCCAGGTACCAACCCACGCTGCCAGTTCCCCTACCTTGTTTCGTATACTCCTGGCATTGAAGTAGACACACTTCAAACCACCTACCTGAACGCTGGCCCCCTCCTGCGACGTCAAATCTGTGCTCCTGACCTCTATACTCTCATTCTCCCTTACCCTAAAACTACAATCCAGGTTCCCATGCCCCTGCTGCATTAGTTTAAACCCCCCCAAAGAGCACTAACAAATCTCCCCCCCAGGATACCCGTGCCAACTTACTCAGTGTCTAATTGTTTGGCCTAATGGGCCCTTTGACTACGTCTATGTGGTTCCCCAGACGGTACAGCAGAACTGGAGGTGGACTCCTGTAATTCCTGCCCTCTGACACGGGATCCCTTTGGCGGCCGTTTCCTGGGGCATCCTGGCCTAGATGGGCCAGGCTGCGGCCCGGGTAACTGGGATGGCGGGCTGCCAGCCTGTCCTGCCCGTTGCCCACCCAATGCACATGGGATGGAAGGGGGGGAGTCTGAGGTGTCGCGGTGTTCTGGGACCTCCCCTACAGGGGGACCCAGGACGGACCACACCACCTCCTCCTCCCTCGGGGTGCCCGATGGCCCCCAGGCCTCTACATGGGTGGGGGATGCGAACGGACTGGCCATCCGACGCCCCCCCCGACATCTGGCGCTGCCAGTCCTGGAGGCCCATGCTGGTATCGACAGGGGTCTGCAGGTTTGCAGCCATGGAGCCCAGGGGGTTGGCAAACCCTGTCTGTGACAGTGCGACGCCGGCTCGCACATGGCCACTGGCGCCGATGCCCTCAGCGATGGCCTGCTGAGACTGGGCTATGGCCTGCAGAGACTGAGCTATGGCCTGCTGAGACTAGGCCATGGCCTGCTGAGACAGGGCCACGGCGTTGAGCGCCTCTGCCATCTGGCGCTGGCACTGGCTCATGGCCTCCTGTGAGAGGGCAGCCATGTCCTGGGCCACAGACGGCGCCTGCACGGAAAGCCCCAGGCCTCGCAAACCGTTCCCCATGTCTGACACCGTCGCACCCATTGCCTCCACCGCGGACGCCACCCGTGCGGTGTCGGCCTGGGTGGCACGTATGACCGGCACCTCTCCCAGCTCCTGGACGCGGGTGGACTCCTCCACCTGCGACTGCAGCCGCCGCAAGCCGCCCGTCACCCTCTTCGCTCGTCTCCGGGTCGGTGGTTGCATCGGATCTATGTGTGGGTGTGGTAACTGACGGAACCCGGGATCCATCTGGGCGGCAGATGTTCGCTTGGGCTGGGCTGCCCTCCGACCGCCCGGCCCCTCTGCTGCTCCTACCTCCACCTGCTGTACCGGGACGGCTGTGTTGTGCGCACCAGTGAGTGTCCCAGACGCCTCATCACTAAAGTGCCCAACCGTGGTGAGTGTTTCTGCGATGGTGGAGGGTGTTGGAGACAGCAGTGGCGTTGTGTAGTGCTCTTCGTCCCACTCTGAGTCCATGGCATTTTGGGGTGGGGGTTCGTCTCCACCCATCCACTCTGTGTCACTGTCCGGTATTTCGTCTTCCTGGGTAGTGCTGTCCCCGGTAGGGGTGTCCCGGGTAGGCGTGTCCTGGGTAGGGGTGTCCTGGGTAGTGGTGTCCTGGCTCGGCTGTGACGGGGGCCTGTGGCTGCCCCTCTCGTCGCTGGGTGGCACACGCCTGCGTCGTCGCACCCGCACGTGACGGGGGCGTCGTCTCCCTGTTGCTCCTGGTCTTTCCGTCTCCCGTGGTCTCCAAGGGACATCCATGGGCGTCGCATGCCAGAGGGTCCGGGTCTCTCCGTCTCCCGTGGTGTGCGAGGGGCATTCTGCGGGCGTCGCATGCCGGAGGGTCCGGGTCTCTCCGTCTCCCGTGGCCTCCGAGGGGCATCCTGCGGGCGGTCTGCATCTGCGGTGATGGGTGCCTCGACGTTTGCTCCTGCGATACACAATGAAGCATGCATGGTTAGACACGCAGGCAGTGATCAGGTGATATGGGGGAGGGGGATATAGGGGAGGGGGGGGGATATGGGGACAGGCTGTCGGTGGCTCACTTGTTAGTACGCCCCCGACCTCTGCATCAGCAACCTCCCTGTCCTCAGGTCCGCCAGCCAGTTCCAGGGCCCTTTCCTCGTGTTCGGTTAGTGGCCTCTCATCAGCGGGGCCTCCTCCAGCCCTCAGATGCTCCCTGGTGTTGTGTACGCGTTTCTCCTGTGGCGGGGGGGGGGAGGCGGTGGCAGGGGTAAAAGGCAACAGTGTTAGACAGGTATATGAATGCACGCCATCGGTTGCGCATGTATTGCAGAGGTTAAGGTTAGGGCTGGATTAATTTGGGGATATGGGGGATATGATGGAGGGGGGATATGGGGGAAGGGGGATATGGGGAGGGGGATATGGGGGAAGGGGGATATGGGGAGGGGGATATGGGGGATATGGGGGAGCGGGGATATGGGGAGGGAGGATATGGGGAGGGGGATATGGGGAGAGGGGATATGGGGATATGGGGGAGGGGGATATGGGGAGGGGCGATATGGGGTGGGGGGATATGGGGGAGGGGGGATATGGGGAATATGGGGGATATGGGGGAGAGGGGATATGGGGGAGGGGGGATATGGGGAGGGGGGATATGGGGAGGGGGATATGGGGGATATGGGGAGGGGGGATATGGGGAGGGGGGATATGGGGAGGGGGATATGGGGAGGGGGGATATGGGGGATATGGGGGAGGGGGATATGGGGGATATGGGGGAGGGGGATGTGGGGGAGGGGGATATGGGGTGGGGGATATGGGGAGGGGGGATATGGGGAGGGGGATATGGGGGATATGGGAAGGGGGGATATGGGGGAGGGGAGATATGGGGGATATGGGAGAGGGGGATATGGGGGAGGGGGATATGAGGGATATGAGGGAGGGGGGATATGGGGAGGGGGATATGGGGAGGGGGATATGGGGGAAGGGGGATATGGGGAGGGGGATATGGGGGAAGGGGGATATGGGGAGGGGGATATGGGGGATATGGGGGAGGGGGGATATGGGGAGGGAGGATATGGGGGAGGGGGATATGGGGAGAGGGGATATGGGGGATATGGGGGAGGGGGATATGGGGAGGGGGGATATGGGGAGGGGGGATATGGGGGAGGGGGTATATGGGGAATATGGGGGATATGGGGGAGGGGGGATATGGGGGAGGGGGGATATGGGGAGGGGGGATATGGGGAGGGGGATATGGGGGAGGGGGGATATGGGGGATATGGGGGAGGGGGGATATGGGGAGGGGGATATGGGGAGGGGGGATATGGGGGAGGGGGATATGGGGGAGGGGGGATGTGGGGGAGGGGGGATATGGGGTGGGGGATATGGGGAGGGGGATATGGGGAGGGGGATATGGGGGATATGGGAAGGGGGGATATGGGGGAGGGGAGATATGGGGGATATGGGAGAGGGGGATATGGGGAGGGGGATATGAGGGAGGGGGGATATGGGGGAGGGGGATATGGGGAGGGGGATATGGGGGAGGGGGGATATGGGGAGGGGATACGGGGGATATGGGGAGGGGGATATGGGGATATGGGGAGGGGAGAAATGGGGATATGGGGGAGGGGGAATATGGGGAGGGGGGATATGGGAAGGGGATATGAGGAGGGGGGATATGGGGGAGGGGGGATATGGGGGATATGGGGGAGGGGGGATATGGGGAGGGGTATATGGGGGATATGGGGAGGGGGGATATGGGGGAGGGGGGATATGGGGAGCGGGATATGGGGGAGGGGGGATATGGGGGATATGGGAGAGGGGGGATATGGGGAGGCGGGATATGGGGAGGGGGGATATGGGGGAGGGGGGATATGGGGAGGGGGATATGGGGAGGGGGATATGGGGGATATGGGGGCAGTGGATATGGATATTGGGCAGGGGGGAGGCTCACCCTGCCTGCTCTGACGAGGTTGTTCACCTTCTTGTGGCACTGGGTGCCTGTCCATGGTGTCAGGGCCGCAGCGGTGACGGCCTCTGCCACCTCCCTCCACAGACGCCGGCTGTGGCGTGGGGCAACTCTGCGTCCGTGCCCGGGATACAGGGCGTCCCTCCTCTGCTCCACTGCGTCCAGGAGCGCCTCCACATCGCGTGACTCGAACCTCGGGGCTGAGCGGCGGGCGGCCATCCGGTCGGTTGTTCCGGTCGGGTGTTCCGGTCGGGAGGAGGGGAGCAGCGCGTCCTTATGAGCCGTCACACCGTGCGGCGTGTATGACGCTGCACGGCGTGAACCACGTGAGCAAGCTAGAATCCCGTCACGTCGCTGCTAGCCCATTTCGGGCCGGAGACTTCGCGATGATTTTTGCGGCGTGACGCAAGTCGGATTTGCGCCGTTTTTTGCGCCGATCGGCGGACTTTGCGCCGATAACGGAGAATTTCGCCCCTTGTGTCTGTCACACTACTACCGGAATGACAATGATAACAAAACGGGCAGTATCTGCCACAATATATACAAATGTTTGTTTAGACATGTATGAGCCACCCGCAACACAATCTGTGTTGGTACAGACAGATTGGACCATATGGCTTACTTCTTCACTCACCAAATCTGCGATTCACACGAATTCTTCCTGGTGTACCAATTGAAAGGACGGATTCCAGTAAATCTGAAGCTAATCCTGTGGAATAATGATGTGGAGATGTCCGTGTTGGAGTGGAGTGGGCACAGTAAGAAGTCTTACAAAACCAGGTGAAAGTCCAACAGGTTTATTTGGAATCACTCGCTATAGGAGCGCTGCTCCTTCATCACGTGAGTCTCTTTCTCCCGAACATTACCTAATGAAGGAGGTGCGCTCCAAAAGCTAGTGATTCCAAATAAATTTGTGGAATAAGGTAACGGATCAACTCACCAAAAACTTCTACACATCTCCCTCCCGAATTTCCAGTCGCTTGTGACAAGGCTTCAGTATCGGAAGCAGTCTTGTTAGATCTGTTGAATTAATTAAAGGTCAGGGTGCCTTCCATCACTCTCCAGTAACACGATGATTCAAGATCAAAAACATCCTCACTTATGTATCCATCCCTGGAAGAAGAACATATCAACTCCAATCCACCTATTAATACACTTTGAAAAGGCCCACTCTATAAATTTAAACCCTCCCGTCGTCACAGCATTTCTTAGCTACTTATTTGCACATCTTCCCTTCAATCTCAACCTTTCATGTCACAGCCTCCAACACGACCATGACTCTCTTTTACCCTCATTGTTACGGCCTTAAAAGTTTAAGGAAATAACAGCTCACCGTTTGACCTTTAAAACAGACCAACCCTCACTTCTCCTTAAGCCTGTTTCACTATGTTGAGGTTAAGTGACACAAGCACAGCCTTTGTGATGGATTCGTGCGATGACACAAGCTATGGGGAAATCACTAGGGATCATGTCATACATACACAGGCACAAACAGATCGGAATTTTTAAAATCGTGTCTGTCTCCTACCAATCCATACAAACCATCCTCCTCCACACACCCACCTAGTCTGTTTATTTCAAATTTATTAGCGTCGTGCAATTTCCTTGGGATCATTCCTCACCGCGAATGCATAAAATTAAATATCCCCGAAAGATGTAAATGTTGTTCCTAGTCTTGGTTCAGTGGATAGGAGAAATAGGCCCTGGCACTTGAGAATTAGCATTTTGCAATTTGGAACGTAATGGGGTGTTGACGTCCAGCAGAAAGAGCTTTCTGCCTCGCTTGAGAGATGGCACCTCCGGCAATGAAGCGCTCACTCAGTTTTACACAGGATACTTGGAGGTTGTGAGCACTCTGGTCCCACGAGTGTGACCTGAACGCAGAACTTTGTGACAGAGCAAGCGTGTCATACAATGAGCCAGGTTTACTCAAACGGTCTCTCATATTCAGTCACATTAATACGTTTAGTTATATCTGTACAAGAAGGATAGGTTTCCTGCGTCAGAAGATTGTTCGTTCATGCCCCACTCCAGAGACTTGATACCATAATCCAGCGTGCCGTCTATGAGCTCTACCAAGCGGAAGCATAGCGGGTATCAAGTGCACGATAACACCGTAACGTTCAAACTCCCTTGTAAATCAAGATCTTCCCGCTCGGGTGGACAAAGTTTACCTGAACCTTCCTAAAAACAATAAGGGATGGGCAATAAATACTGACCTAGCCAGGGAAGGCCACAACCCATGAATTAAGTTTTTAAAAGTAGTTTGGGAGAAAAATGAACAATTATATATTTCTGATCATAATGCATTGACGTTTTTGAAGCGATTCAGGGATAAAAATGCGACTGTTTCGATGGAGTTTATTATTACATCCATTTTATTTAAGAATTATACATGTGGCAGGATGAGAAAATGTGATAGCCGTGCTTTGTCACGAATATGATGAAGAGAAGCAGGTTCAGTGGTGGAAGAAGAAGAACTGAAATGGACTACATTATTATCAATGTTTGCCTGCTTTGTTTTTGTTTAATTAATGTATGTTTATTGACAATTGTTATTAATGGGCAAGTGAAAAGGTGAAAATGAAACCATCTTTGAAGCTGATGCTTTATTTTTGTTCTGGGGGAGGTGTCATGTCAGTGGCCCTTGAGAAATGTTTTTGTCTTATCACATGGCTTCAGTGATGTCATTGTGTGGGTGGAGCTGGGCTGTGGCTCTGTGAATTTACTGTCGCTTTTGACTTTTACTTTTGCTTTTGAGTTTGGATTGGCTGAAAGAAGGTTATCTCTATCTTCATTTTGAAAGCTGTTTCTAGACTGCTTGATAACTTAAAATAAATACTTGTTTTCTGGAAAGAATTCAAACCTGCATTTTGTAAAGGAAACAGAGTATTAATACAAGGTCTTACACCAGTAAGAGTGTCGTGTGCTGGGCCACACCTTTGAAAAGGGGGTTCTGGTTTTCACTTGGATCTTGTTATTAAATTTGAACAGTAAAGAGGGGATTCATTAAGGGTTATACATAGATTACTGTAGCTGTGTGCGGTATTAATGTTTGTAGTCGATATAAATTCTTGCATGTGTGTGTTTATACAAATGTTAACTAAATTCGTAGAATAAAGTTTGTTTTTGTTGTTAAAAGTGCCGAAGAACTCTGTTGAATAATACCTGAAAGGCAGGCTCTTGTGCTCATCCCAGCCGCATTCAATAAACAGTTGTAGGTCAGCTGAACTCCATGATATACTTTGGAGTTTTCTAAACCCTGGCCCATAACAAGGGAAAGGGGGATAGGTAGAGACGGAGTGACTCCAACCAGTCAGACCAGCGAGGCAGAGATGTAAAGTGAGATTTATTGAAACCATAAATGGGGAATACAGGTCTTTCACATGGAAATGCAAATGACAGACCTCAGTCAGTGTCCTTGCTTTTAACTGTCTCCATCTGTCCACATTCATACAATTAGACGTGTTCCCCTATTGTCATTTTCAAAACCATCTGAGCTGACATGTCCATTCCTTGCCACCATGTATGACATGGATCTATAAGTCCGAATATTTTTCCAGTTTGGTGCTATCGAAAACTTTGAGTTTCACTTTGTGACCTTCAAGTTTGATATACACATTTGTGATCGAGGTGTGTCAATGCTGCTCTCATTTGGTGCGATTTAATACATGGATAAAATAACCCATAAAGGCAAGGGGAGTTTCATATTTTTGCTCGCTTTTTCCTGCGTTTCAATAATTCCGAAAGTGACCTTCGCTTCTCCCATTGACAGCATATCTCTTCTTGGTGATACTCAAGTACTCTCTTAAAGGGTGACTACTTCGATCAACATTTTGAGAGTCTCACGATGATTTTTTTCACCATGAGAAAGTTTGTACTTTGCAACACCTGGGAAAAACAGGAAGAAAGTTATTAACTTTGTCTTCTGTTGGAGGTTGAAGGCAGTGTTCATGCTATTTTTAGTCTGAGAAAAATGCAGACGAAAATGGGGGAATCCAACGCAGAAAAAGCCACATCGGGAGCGGGTTAGTACTGAGGGAGTGCTGCACTGTCAGTACTGAGGGAGCACTGCACTGGCATAGGGTTAGTGCTGAGGGAGCACGGCACTGTCAGAGGGGCAGCACTGAGGGAGTGCTGCACTGTCAGAGGGTCAGTACTGAGGGAGCACTGCACCGTCAGAGGGTCAGTACTGAGGGAGTGCTGCACTGTCAGAGGGTCAGTACTGAGGGAGCACTGCACCGTCAGAGGGTCAGTACTGAGGGAAAGCTGAAAATATGAAGGAGCATCACTCAGGGAGCACTGCGCTGTCAACGTCTCAATACTCAGGGAGTGTTGTATTATTGGAGGGGCAGTACTGAGGGAGAGTTCTGGTCCTGGAGGATTAGTACTGAGGGAGTGCTGCACTGTCAGAGGGTCAGTACTGGGGGAGCACTGTATTGTTGTAGGGTCCATACTGAGGGAGAGCTGCTCTGATGGATGGTCAATGCTGAGTGCTGCAATTTCAGAAAGAGAGCTTCACTTTTCGAGGATCACGACTGAGGGAGTGCTGCAGTCAATATGTCAATACTGAGGGAGTGCTGCACTGTCGAGGATGAGCATTGTATAAGTGCTGCACTGTCAGAGGGCCAGTATTGAAGGAGTGCTGCATTGTTGGAGGGTCAGTCATGAAGGAGTGCAGCACTGTGGTAGGGACAGTAATGAGGGAGTGGCATACTACTAGAGGATCAGTACTGAAGGAGCACTGCATCGTCAGCGGGTCAATGCTGGGGGAATGCAACACTGTTAGTGGATCAATACTAAGGAATCTCTGTGCCAACAGAGGGTCAGTACTGAGGGATGCAACACTGTTAGAGGGTCAGTCCTGAGGGAGCACTGCACTGTCGAGGATGCAGTTCTGAGGAAGCACGGAACTATTGGAGGAACAAAGCTGAGCAAGCATTGTACTGTTACTGGATCAATATTGAAGAAGTTCTGCACTATCGGATTGCCAGCACTAAAGTGGAGGTGGACGATTGGATGGATACTGTTGCAACTTCAGAGGAGGGCAGTGGCAGGAGGGGGGCAGGCATTTACAGGGAGGAGGTTCTCAGGGATGTCCTGACCCATATGTGTCCCTCGAACAACATCACTGAAATTGCTGATCTGAATGTTAACCACGTGACTGTTTATGGAACTTGCTATAGGCACAACTGGTCATCATTTTAACATTGCTATGCTTTAATCAAAATACATATTTGGCTGTGGGCTGTTCAGGACATTCTGATCTTGTGGGTGGAACTCAAGAAATAAGAGTTCTTTCTAACTATCTTCCCGACAGGAATTGGCACTGTCCCATTGAGGAACTGCAAGTATCGTAGAATCATAGAATTTACAGTGCAGAAGGAGGCCATTCGGCCCATCGAGTCTGCACCGGCCCTTGGAAAGAGCGCCACACTTCAAACCTCTCCCCGTTACCCAGTAACCCCACCTAACCTTTTTTGGACACTAAGGGCAATTTAGCAAAACCAATCCACCTAATCTGCACATCTTTGGACTGTGGGAGGAAACCGGAGCACCCGGAGGAAACCCAAGCCATGAATGATACTGAGCATTGTGCACTCATTGGCAAGCATCCCCACCTCTGACGTTATGAACACAGATGGTCACTGATGAAGTAGCTGAAATGGTTGGGCCTGGGATGCGTCCCTGAGGAACTCCTATAGTAATATCCTCGAGCTAATATGATTGACCTCTAGACATCACAACTATCCTCCTTTGTCCCAGGTATGATGTCAACCATTGAGGGTTTTGCCGCTGATTCACATTGACTTCAGCTTTGCTCGTGTTCCTTGATGTCACATTCGGCCAATAGCTGCCTTGATGTCAAGGGCATTCATTCGCATCTGAACTCTGGGATTCACTGCTTTTTTGTTCAGGGAATGGTGTTGTTGGGGAATGGGTTTTCTGCAGAGGGATTGTTTTTATTCTTAGGGGAATGCTGTTGCGAATAGGCGAATGGTGTTGTTGGGGAATTGTTTTTTTGTCGAGGAATGTGTTGCGATTTGGGGAACCATGTTGTTGTGGTAATCATGTTTTCTTTGGGAGAATGGTGTTGCTGGTGCGGGAATGGTGTTTTGTGGGAATGGTGTTCCTATCGATGCATTCGTGTTGCTTTTGGGGAATAGTGTTGTTGAAGGAATGGTGTTGCTGGAGAAATTGTGTTGTGGAAATGGTATTGTTGGAGGATTGATGTCCCTGTCGAGGAATTGGTTTTGCACTTCAGGGAGTGGTGTTTTCGTTGAGAGAATGATGTTGCTACTGGGGGAAAGGTGTTGTCGTAGGAATGGCATTGTTGTTGGGGGCTCAGTGTTGCTCGGGGGAATGGTGTTGCTGGTGGGGGGATGATGTGGGAATGGTGTCACGTTAACAGTTATGGTGTTGCTTTTGGGAGACTGGTAGTGTTGTTGAGGGAATGGTTCTCCTGCTGTTGGTGGGGACTGCTGTTGCTGTTGAGGGAAAGGTGTTTCTGTTGGAGGAATTTTCTTTCTCCTTGGGGGAATCGTGTTTCTCTTGGGAGAAACGTGTTTCTCTTGGGGCAATCGTGTTTCTCTTCTGGGAATTGTGTTTCTCTTGACGGAATCATGTTTCTATTGGGGGTATCGTGTTCCTCTTGGGGGAATAGTATTACTGGTGACTGGTGTTGCTATTGAGGTAATAGTGTTGTTGTTGAGTGAATAGTGTTGCTGTTGATTGAATAAGGTTGTTGGCGGAATGGTGTTTCGGTGGAAAGAATGGTGCTGCTATTGAGGGAATGGTGTTGCCTTTGCGAAAATGGTGTTGTTGTTGAGCGAATTGTGTTGTTTATAGATTGAATTTGCTGCTGTTGTTGGGAGATTAGTATTACTGGTGGAGGAATGGTGTTTCTGTTGATGGAATGGTGTTGCTGGTGAGGGAATGTTGTTTCTCTTGGGGGAATAGTGTTTCAATTGGGGAAATGTTGTTACTAATGGGGGGTATGATTTTTGGGGGGGAATCGTGTGCCTGTCGATGCATTGGTGTTGCTTCTGGGGGAATGGTTTTGCTGTTGGGAGAATGGTGTTGCTGTTGGGAGAATGGTGTTGATGTTAGGAATTGTATTGTTGGGGCATATTATTGCTTTTTGGTGAATGGTGGTTCAGTTGCCGTGTAATGTATTTTTTCAGTTGGGAATTGTGGTTTCTGTTCATTGTGATGCTTGGTTCTATTAGAAATGGTCTTTCTGATCGGTATGGTGCGATTTTAATAACGGGATAATGATGTTCCTTTTGAAGATGAGAGAGACTTCATTGGGCAGTACATTGTGGGTGCGCTGTGTTGCATTCAGACACTAAGGTCATAAAAGGTGCTGTATAAATGGGCGATAGTTCATTAATGCAAACCTAGAAAAAACAGTAATTTAATCCCACTGTACTCCCGATGCAATCTAATATCCAACCCTTTGGACGATTGACCAAATGTTTCCACTGTAACTCGACTCCCCAAGCCACATCATGCCACAACTGATCATTCATCTCATCCCATCACACTCCCCACCCTATTTCACTCTGCATTCCACCGCACAGCTTCAACTCCTACACCATCACTTCCCAATACAGTCCCGCAATCCAATTCCTTTCCACCTCCCCATCTCATCTCCCATCCGCAACAACCAGCCCACTGTCATTCATTCTCCAGTTCATCCCCAAACCACCTCACAGCCCAGCACCCAATCCACAAGCATACCCACCCCCAGCCCCCATATCCCCCACCCGGTGCCTTAAATAATATCCCTCACTGATCCTGAATCTTATACCCTGGCAAATTCCCTCCCACCCGATCCTGCAGCCAATCTCGATCTCACATCACACAAGCATTCAATATCACCATTCAATCCCTCACCGATCGAGCGACACATTCCTCAACCCATCCCTTTCAATGTCACTCAGCACCTGACACACCACAAACCCCCAGCCCGCCAGATCACTCACCCCGTCACTCAGACCACCACTCACCCCGTCTCACACCCCATCATGTAGCCCGTGACTCATCTCGTCACTCACCCATGACCCACCCCATCACGCGGCCCATCACCCACACCAGCACTCGGCCCATCACCCACCCCATCACTTTGCCCATGAAACCACGTCATTCAGCCCATGACTCACCTCACCTCTCATCCTGCCACTCTGTCAGTTGGCCTGACTCGCTCCGCCAGTATACCCACCTCTCTCTGTCACTCGCCACACCTCTCACCACATCACTCATCCCGCCACTCACCACCCCATTACTCACATCGTCACTCACATCACTGTGATCATCCCTTTCTCCATCCCCCATTTGATTACATACCTCTTACCAACCTGATCACTCACTCTATCCCTCTCCGCTTCCTCACCTCCCACCCCACCACTCAGCCTTTCCCCTACCACCCATCCCCCACATCCTTCACCCTAATCCTGCATCCCATTCCTCAATCCTGACGTCCCTTCCTATCCCATCCCAGCCCCTCCAGTCTGCAGTGCAAAGTCAATTTGTATCCATGATCACATTTCAATTCCCAATGTTACTTACTTTAAGAAAATTGGATCTTTGTCCTCAGCAAGTTTCATGATTTGGTGAACCCCGGTTCCTTCAGGCACCGTCAGACAAAGGGAATGACTACATGAAGAGGTGCAAGACAGTCCATAAACCACAGTGTAATTTATAGTGATCTCTCTGGTATTACCAGTCTCCAGGATTTGCATTGAGTGATGGTCTAAAATAGAGGGTTAGACAAGTTATCTGTTGCGTACATCTGCCTAAATTCTCACACCAATAGCCTAAAGGGTCACTTCTCTATCACATTGCTTCGGATACATGTACTCGAGCATTATGGAAATGTTATTGGATGAGTTCCAGCACATACCATGGTCATTCAGTACCGGGAACAAATACCTGGTGGTTACATTTCAAAACTCAAAACCTAACCCTCATGTTTAAATGCCTCAACTGACCTCGACTCCCCCCTTCTTTATAACCTCCTCTAAGCCCCAAATCCAAATCCTTCATCATTCCTGTAACCTCATTCAATATTGAAAACCCTTCCAATTTTTGCAATCTTCTTCAGACCCCACAGACCCCCTTACCTCTGTATTCTCCTTCAACCTGTAACACATTCTCTAATGCTGTAACCTCTTCTAGATCCTACAACTCTCCCTATCTGTGTTACCTTCTCCAACCCCCAAGATCTCATTCTCTGTGACCTTCCAGAAACTCAGCAACTCTCACTACCTCTTAACCTCCTCCAGTCCCTGCAAACATTTCATATATATGTAACCTCCTCCAATACCTAAAAGCCTCCTAATATCTGTAACCCCACCGGTCATCTCTATCTCTGTAAACTCCCCCAGGCCTAAAACCTTCATTATCTCTGTTAATGCTTCTAAACCCTATATCTCTCCCTCTCTCCGTAACCTCCTCCAGCCTCTAAACCTTCATCAACTCTGTTGACACCTACAATTCTTACAATTCCCCTTATCTCTGTAAACTCATTCATCCCATTCAACTCTTCCATTCTTTAAAAACATTGAGGCCCTACAACCCTTTCCATCTCGGTAATCTTCTTCAATCCCAAAGATCCTCCCTATAACAGTAACACGCTTCTGTCTCTAAAGCCCAAACTCTGTAACCTCCTCCAAGCCCCCAAACCCTTTAATCTCTGTACAACCCTCCAGCTCTGTTACCATCCCCATATTTCTAACTTTCATCATCCATCAAATGGCCTCACTGCTTTCTTTCCTCTGTAACCTCCTCCAGCCTGACAACAGCCCCATCTCTTAAATCCATCCAAGTTGTGAAATCCTCCCTATTTCAGCAACCTCCGCCAGCGCTGCAACTTTCCCTATCTCTTCATCCTCCTCAAGCCTCGATACCACCCATGTACTCTGTAAACTCATGCAGCCTATGCAAATCTATTTATCTTTTGTTGCCTCCTCAAAACAAAAGCCTATCACGATCTCCATTAACTCCTCGAGCCTCTGTGAGTCTACCCATCTTTGTAATCCAATCAAGCCTCTGAAACCCATGCAATCTATGCAACCTCATATCCCTATGACCCTCTGCATCTCGCTAAACTCCTCCAATGCCCACAACCATCCCTATCTCTAACCGCCACCAACCCCTACAACCTGCCCATTTCTGTAACCTCCTCGAACCCCTACAACTCTCCCCATTTCTGTAACATTCTCAAGCCTCTGAGTCTTCCCAAATGTGTAACCTCTTCCAGCCGCTATCAACCCTCCCTATCTCTGTAACCTCCTCTACCACATACAACCCTCCCTACTCTGTAACATTTTCCAGCCCTTACTATCAGGCCATCTCTGTAACTTTCTGGTATCCCGGCAAACCTCCCTAACTCTGTAGTGACACTTCCATGAATGTCTCCTTAACTTTCTCTGCTCCATGGAGAGCAGACCCAATTTGTTCAGTTCTAACTGAAGCCTCTCATTCTGATTAAAAATGAACGCCTTTCACCCTTTAACTTTCATCCCAGTCATGGTGGGTCTTAACCAGGTGGCTTCCGTGACTTACCACAGCTGTGGATACCATGAGGAAAGAGAGCCAAAGCCAGGAAGAGCAGGGATAAGGAGGCCATTTTGCCTGGAACCTGTCACTGGACACAACGTAGTACCTTCTGTGGGAGATGGGGAGCATGGCTATATAAAAATACCTAAAGAAGGAGAGAAAGTGACAATAAATACAGGCTGGAAACTATTATGTACCTTAAATTAACGATAGTTTCACAATGGAACCTGTATCTTGCTTGCCAAGAAAATAGCAGGGACAAATATTAACTGAACAATTTACAATGTGTCCAGCAGCAATGTCAAAGAAAGTGCATTTCCCTCATTTGTTTATGGTTCGGCTAACTTGGCCAGCATTAATTGGCCATCCCTAATTGCCCTTGAGAGGGTGGGTGGGTGCTGCCTTCTTGAATGGCTGCAGTCCATGTTGCGTAGGTACACCCACAATGCTGTTAGGGTTGGAGCTCCAGAATTTCGACACAGCAACAGTGAAGGAATTGTGATATCTTTCTAAGTAAGGATGTTGTGTGGCTTGGAGGGGATCTTGCAGGTGGTGGTCTGCTGCCCTTGCACTTCAGCGTGTTAGAGGTCAATGGCTCGGAAATTGCAGCCAATACTAAAAACAATTAAAGCTTACAGTTATGTAATAACATTCATAATCCCTTTACTGTGATGATGGACACAAATTATTCATTTAATAAATCTGGCTTTGGCTTCATAATTATTCTGTACAGTATTACATATCTTGTTTTTAATGGTAATAATATCTCTGTCAGCCACTGAAAAATTCCTAATATATAAAATGAAAATGTTCATTGTGAACTGTTAGAGTGAAAATTTTCACACACAGGTCTTTGAATGAGTAAAGTAGCAGTTTATTATATCAGAGCGATGGGAGAAATACCTGTGGCTCCTCAGCCTTTAGGCAGCACTCTTTCTCACTTGATCTAAGGTTCACATGGGGTTAATATACAGATTCAAGGGGCGGAATTAGTTGCATTCTCATTTACATACAATCAATCAACTCTATTCGTGTCACAATTCATTCCATGCAGTCAATCAATTTTCTTAGCATCCAAGTTATCACATATATGGTTAAAGTGGGTGTTGTCTCACCAGCCCCTAACATCATGCAAAGGTCACTCAAGACTAACATGAGGATATGTTTTGGCTGCATCTGGAGATCTTGAGCTATTGTGTGAAGCTGTTATCAGCGGCTGTTAACATACTCCCTAGAAATACCCACGTCTAGTTCTCATAAGGTAGTTTACACAGTTTGTAACTTAACCTAGCTAATGATTGTTCAGGAATGTGGCTAGTTCAGCTAAAAGCCATTTTGTATCTTTAATATTGCTAGCTTAGCAAACAGTTTGTCTAAACACCTTCTTTCTATTTTGCAACGTAGTTAATTATCCGGTATGCATTTTAAAACGCAAAATTTCCCACAACATGAACCTTTAGGTTTCTTCGATCATGGGCTCCTGAATTACTGAATTAGCCGGTGTCTACCTATGTCAGACTCCTATTAGACCATAAGACCATAAGACATAGGAGCGGAAGTAAGGCCATTCAGCCCATCGAGTCCACTCCACCATTCAATCATGGCTGATTTCAACTCCATTTACCCGCTCTCTCTCCATAGCCCTTAATTGCTCGAGAAATCAAGAATTTATCAACTTCTGTCTTAAAGACACTCAACGTCCCGGCCTCCACCACCCTCTGTGGCAATGAATTCCACAGACCCACCACTCTCTGGCTGAAGAAATTTCTCCTCATCTCTGTTCTAAAGTGACTCCCTTTTATCCTAAGGCTGTGCCCCAGGGTCCTAGTCGCCCCTGCTAATGGAAACAACTTCCCTACGTCCACCCTATCTAAGCCATTCATTATCTTGTAAGTTTCCATTAGATCTCCCCTCAACCTCCTAAACTCCAATGAATATAATCCCAGGATCCTCAGATTCCTGGGATCATCCGTGTGAATCTCCGCTGGACCCGCTCCAGTGCCAGTATGTCCTTCCTGAGGTGTGGGGCCCAATATTGCTCACAGTATTCTAAATGGGGCCTAACTAGTGCTTTATAAAGCTTCAGAAGTACATCCCTGCTTTTATATTCCAAGCCTCTTGAGATAAATGACAACATTGCATTTGCTTTCTTAATTACGGACTCAACCTGCAAGTTTACCTTCAGAGAATCCTGGACTAGGACTCCCAAGTACCTTTGCACTTCAGCATTATGAATTTTGTCACCGTTTAGAAAATAGTCCATGCCTCTATTCTTTTTTCCAAAGTGCAAGAGCTCGCACTTGCCCACGTTGAATTTCATCAGCCATTTCTTGAACCACTCTCCTAAACTGTCTAAATCTTTCTGCAGCCTCCCCACCTCCTCCATACTACCTGCCCCTCCACCTATCTTTGTATCATCGGCAAACTTAGCCAGAATGCCCCCAGTCCCGTCATCTAGATCGTTAATATATAAAGAGAACAGCTGTGGCCCCAACATTGAACCCTGCGGGACACCACTCGTCACCGGTTGCCATTCCGAAAAAGAACCTTTTATCCCAACTCTCTGCCTTCTGCCTGACAGCCAATCGTCAATCCATGTTACTACCTTGCCTCGAATACCATGGGCCCTTATTTTACTCAGCAGTCTCCCCTGAGGCACCTTATCAAAGGCCTTTTGGAATTCAAGATAGATAACATCCATTGGCTCTCCTTGGTCTAACCTATTTGTTATCTCTTCAAAGAACTCTAACAGGTTTGTCAGGCACGACCTCCCCTTACTAAATCCATGCTGACTTGTCCTAATCCGACCCTGCACTTCCAAGAATTTAGAAATCTCATCCTTAACAATGGATTCTAGAATCTTGCCAACAACCGAGGTTAGGCTAATTGGCCTATAATTTTCCATCTTTTTCCTTGTTCCCTTCTTGAACAGGGGGGTGACAACAGCGATTTTCCAATCCTCTGGGACTTTCCCTGACTCCAGTGACTTTTGAAAGATCATAACTAACGCCTCCACTATTTCTTCAGCTATCTCCTTTAGAACTCTAGGATGTAGCCCATCTGGGCCCGGAGATTTATCAATTTTTAGACCTCTTAGTTTCTCTAGCACTTTCTCCTTTGTGATGGCTACCATATTCAACTCTGCCCCCTGACTCTCCTGAATTGTTGGGATATTACTCATGTCTTCTACTGTGAAGACTGACGCAAAGTACTTATTTAGTTTCTCAGCTATTTCCTTGTCTCCCATCACAAGATTACCAGCGTCATTTTGGAGCGGCCCAATGTCTACTTTTGCCTCCCGTTTGTTTTTAATGTATTTAAAGAAACTTTTACTATCATTCCTAATGTTACTGGCTAGCCTACCTTCATATTTGATCCTCTCTTTCCTTATTTCTCTCTTTGTTATCCTCTGTTTGTTTTTGTAGCCTTCCCAATCTTCTGACTTCCCACTACTCTTTGTCACAATATAGGCTTTCTCTTTTGCTTTGATGCATTCCCTAACTTCCTTTGTCAGCCATGGCTGCTTAATCCCCCCTCTGATAACCTTTCTTTTCTTTGGGATGAACCTCTGTACTGTGTCCTCAATTACTCCCAGAAACTCCTGCCATTGCTGTTCTACCGTCTTTCCCACTAGGCTCTGCTCCCAGTCGATTTTCGTCAGTTCCTCCCTCATGCCCCTGTAGTTACCTTTATTTAACTGTAACACCTTTACATCTGATTCTATCTTCTTTCTTTCAAATTGGAGATTGAATTCTACCATATTATGATCACTGCCTCCTAAGTGTTCCCTTACTTTAAGATTTTTAATTAAGTCTGGCTCATTACATAACACGAAGTCCAGAATGGCCTGTTCCCTCGTAGGCTCCATCACAAGCTGTTCCAAAAAGCCCTCCTGTAAACATTCAATGAATTCCCTTTCCTTGGGTCCACTGGCAGTATTATTTACCAGTCCACCTGCATATTGAAGTCCCCCATGATCACTGTGACCTTGCCTTTCTGACATGCACTTTCTATTTCGTGGTGCATTTTGTGCCCCTGGTCCTGACCACTGTTAGGAGGCCTGTACATAACTCCCATTATGGTTTTTTTGCCTTTGTGGTTCCTCAACTCTACCCACACAGACTCCACATCATCTGCCCCTATGTTGTTTAGTGCTATTGATTTAATTTCATTCCTAATTTACAAGGCAGCCCTGCCCCCTCTGCGCACCTCTCTGTCTTTTCAATAGATTGTGAATCCCTGGATGTTTAAATGCCAGTCCTGAACCCCCTGCAACCACGTCTCTGTGATGCCTACCACATCATACCTGCCAGTCACAATCTGGGCCACAAGCTCATCTACCTTGTTCCGTACACTGCGCGCATTTAAATATAGCACCTTTAATTCTCTATTGACCGTCCCTTTTTGTTTTCTTAGTGTGGTGGACCTTGACTACAACTATTTATTGACTACAACTCAGCCTTCAACACCATTATTCCTCCGAAACTCATCTCCAAACTCCATGGCCTGGGCCTCGTCTCCTCCCTCTGCAATTCGATCCTCAACTTCCTAACCCACAGGTAACAATCAGTAAGGATAGGCAACAACACCTCCTCCACGATCATCTTCAACATCAGTGCCCGACAAGACTGTGTCCTCAGCCCCCTACTATACCTTGCACACCTATGATACCCTCCAACTCGATTTTCAAATTTGCGGATGACACCACTGCAGTGGGTTGGATCTCAAACAATGACGAGACAGAGTACAGGAATGAGATAGAGAATCTGGTGAACTGATGCAACAATAATCTCTCCCTCAATGTCAACAATACAAAGGAGATTGTCATCGACTTCAGGAAGCGTAGTGGAGAACATGCCCCTGTCCACATCAATGGGAATGAAGTAGAAAGCGTCGAGAGCTTCAAATTTTTAGGTGTCCAGATCACCAACAACCTTTCCTGGTCCCCCCATGCTGACACTGTAGTTCAGAAAGCCCACCAACAGCTCTACATTCGAAGAAGACAAAGGGCATTTGGCATGTCAGTTATGACTCTCACTAACTTTTACAGATGCACTATGGAAAGCATTATTTCTGGTTGTTTCATAGCTTGGTATGGATCCTGCTCTGCCAAGACTGCAGGAAACTACAAAAATTTGTGAATATAGCCCAATCCATCATGCAAACCAGACTCCCATCCATTGACTCTGTCTACAATTCCCACTGCCTCGGAAAGGCAGCCAACAGAATTAAGGACCCTATGCACCCCGGACATACTCTCTTCCACCTTCTTCCGTCAGGGAAAAGATACAAAAGTTTAAGGTCACATGCCAATCGACTCAAGAACTGCTTCTTCCCTGCTGCCATCAGACTTTTGAATGGACTAACCTCCTATTAAGTTGATATTTTCTCTCCACCTTCGCTATGACTGTAACATTACATTCTGCAGTCTCTCCTTCCTTCTCTATATACGGTGTGCATTACCTGTATAGCATGCAAGCAATATTTGGCGGATTCTCCGTGACATCACGCCAAAATCGTGAAACGCGATCGGCCGGAGAATCTCCGGACTCCCGAAATCGACGAAATTGCAGCGTCCTCCGGGCTGCCGGGAGTACAGTCAGTATCTCATTATCTGCCCTGACAATCAATTCTCCGTAGCCTCAGCCATTCTGCGCCTCGGTTGGGCCGATTTCCCGAAGGCATGTTTCTAATGTCCTGGCGTGTCTAATCGTGAAGCTGGCGTGTTGGTTGAAGCGGCTGCGAGAGGAGATAGGAGTTGGCATGGGGGGATTGCGGGCTCCCATATCGGACACCGGCAGGGCTGTCTGGGGGGGAGGGCACCAGGGCCGAGGGAGGGTCGGGGATTGGGGGGGAACAGTCCGAAGCCACGGAGCCCCCAACAGGACAGAGGAAGTGCGCACGCACCGGCGCCATTACGGTGGCCATTTTACTGGCCACCCACCCCAGCCCCTGGGTCGACGCAGAGAAAACGGCCGTATGGGTCCCCGCTGGGAGATCACCCAGGCCCCACCGACAGCAGCCCCCAGTGAGGGCAGTGCCATCAAACTGTGGTCCTGGCAGCAGGGACGGGTGCTAGGACCGGGGCACCGACAGCGCCAGGGTGTGGGGGTGGGGCACATGCGTGGTTGGGGCATGCGCTGACAACCGGGACCACCATGCAGCCCATGGTAGCTGGTTGGGAATGTGTGCATGCGCCATGATGACATGTTTTTCCCTGCAGACAATTATGTTCAGTCACAAACCAGCAATGTTAGCCGCCGTGATGGTGGCCGCTGCTCTGCATGCAGTCCTGTGGCCGTGAGAGCGGTGGCGGCTCAGAGAGGTGACGGATGCTGCAGCAGAGGAACGGGCTGCAGAGGGACAGGTGGCAGCTGCTCAGGCTGGAGGGCCTGGCACTCAACAGGACGAAGGGGAGGAGTAGGAGGTGGTGTCAAGGAGGCACCGGATGAGGCCACGCATCTACCGCGACCGCATGTCCTTCGAGGACCTCCCGGAGCGGGCATGCAGGAGGAGACTGCGGTTGAGCAGGGCGACACATGATGGCACACCTGACACCGCATGGGTATGGACCGCATCCACCAGGTTGCCCGGGCAGCGGGGTTCACTGCCGTCGCCGGGTTTCCCCGGGTCCAGGGGGTAATCAATGGGGTGCAATGTCGCCCTACGTCCACCGGCAGATAACAAGCCACTGTTCACGAACAGGAAGGGGTACCACTCCATGAACATTCAGGTGGTCTGTGCCCACCAGATGCGGATCCTGCAAGTCTACGCCCAGTAGTGTACATGACTCCTTCAATCTGGCACAATCTGTGATCCCCGACATGTTGAGGGTCCACCCCCCCTCTCTCTCTCCCCCCCCCCCCCCCCCCCCCCCCCCAACCGGCTGTGGGGCTGGTTGCTGGGCTATAGGGGTTACCCGTTGCTGTCGTGGCTGATGACGCCTATGACTGACATGGAGATTCGGTACAATGATGCCCAGGGGTGTGGTCGAGAGGTGCTTCAGGGTGCTGAAGCTGCATTTCAGGTGCCTGAACCGCTCTGGAGGGGCCCTCCAGTACGAGGCAAGGAGGGTCGGCCACATTGTGGTAGTCTGCTGCGTCCTCCACAATATAGCCCAGCAGAGGGGCGATGTGCTGGAGGAGGATGAGGAGGAAGGGCAGGCCTTGTCAGACAAGGAGGATATTGAGGAGGGGCACAATGAGCAGGGCATGGGGCCTGGCCAGGCACGGGAAGCCACACAACGGTACCACCTGGGGCAGCATGCACGGTACACATTGGTCGAGACACGTTTCAGCAACTAGGAGGCAGGGGGATTGCTGAGAAGGAGTCATGGACATCACAATACCACACCTCTTCACCAACGAATACCATCACTCCCACACCATCGAACACCCTCACCTCCCACACCACCGAACACACTCACCTCCCACACCACCAAATCACCCGCATGCACACCCCCTCCATGACACATACTTGTGGCACTCCGAGCCGGCAAACTAAGTTGGCTGTGACAAAGGGTCTGGTTCATGGGATGCAGGATGATGATAGCCCTCTCTGTGATGAGCTCCATGCTCAACATCGTTAGACAATGTCTGACTCATGCCCAGAGTAGCACATTCCACCTGCGTGATCACCGGATGTGACCTCGCCAGTCCATCACAAGGTCCTGTCAAATATCTGGGGACGGAGTGATGGGGGTGGTCGGGAGAGGGTGGGGGTGTGGGGGCCACACGGTCCACCCACTGGTCCTCACTTGTCCACCACCCCTCACCCCCAGTGGCCATCACTGACCGCCCCACTCCCACAACCATCAGACAGAGCACCAAGGCTGGTTTTAACGGTGTGAACATGTGTTTATTGTGAACATATACAGTCTGCGCCCTCGCCCCTATATCTAAGCTGTGCCCTGCACCCGTGCCAACTTAACTGGTGTCTAACCTTCTGGCCTTACGGGTCCTATCACTACGCTTCTGTGGTTCCCCTGACGGTACAGCAGAAGTAAAGGTGGCTGTGAATCCTGCCCTGCGACGCTATGAATCTTCTCCGTTGATGCGGGTCCCCGTTGGCGCACATCTCCTGGGGTTGGCCGGCCTGGATGGGCCCGGCTGCTCCTCTGATGGCACGGGTGGCATGGTGCCATCCTGTTCTGCCCGTTGCCCATCAGATGCACCAGGGACAGGAGTGTGGGGGTCCGAGGTGCTGCGGTGTACCAGGACGCCTGTGCAGGAGTCACCAGCATGGGCTCAGCACCTCCTACTCCCTAGGGGTGTCCGATGGCCCCCGAGCTTCTCCACATGACAGGGGTGTGTGCCATCCCCCAAGGCCCCCCCCGCCACCTGGCGCTGCCAGTCCTGGAGGCGGCGCTGGTATCGACAAGGGTCTGAATGTTCACGGCCATGGAGCACAGGGAGTTGGCCATCACTGGCTGTGACTGAGCCACCACCCTGAGGGTCTGTGCCACACCAGCCAGTGAGTGGGCCAACACCCTCTGTGTTGTGCAACGCCGGCCAGCAACTGGCTAATGCCACCGATGCTCTCACACATGGCCTGCTGTGACTGGGCCACACTGAGGAGCACCGCTGCAATGTCCAGCTGGCCCCGGAACATGGTTGCCTGTGAGAGGGCAGCACTGTCCTGGGCCTTGTCCCTCACCTGCATAGAATACCCCAGGTCTTGCAACTGCTGACCCATGTCCGACACCGTCGCACCCATTGCCTCCACCGCGGATGCCACCCCTGCGGTTTCGGCATGATTGGCATGCATGACCAGCACCACCCCCTGCTCCTGCATGCATATGGACTCCTCCACTTGCCCCTGCAGGTGCTTGAAGCCAGCTGTCATCTCCTCCTCTGGTCCTCGGGCCTGGGACTGCGCCTGCACTATGGGTGGGACTGGATTTTCCAGGAGCCCGAAACCCGTCTGGGCGGCAGCTTGTTCGTGGGGCCGGCTGCTCCTACCTCCACCTGCTGTACCGGAATAACTGTGTGGCATGCACCAGATTGTGTCCCAGGAGCCTTTTCACTTTTTCAATTTGCCCAACCGAGGTGATAGTCTATGTGATGGTGGACAGTGTTGGAGATAGCAGTGACAGAATGTCTGCGTCCTCCTCTGACCAAACTCCGCGGTCTCCTGGGTCTCGGCAGGAGGGCTGGTATTCCGGCTGCTCTCCCCGTCAACGCTCGGCAGTTTGGGGGGCACCGGCTCTGGCACTGGCTTGGGGTGGGGGGCCCCACGTGGTCTTGGACCATCCCTGGCAGGTCCTGTAAGACACAAGACAGCATGTATGGTTAGACAGCGGGACGGGGGTGAGGCGGTGAGGGCTGGGGTGAGGGGGGTTGGGGTGTGGGGTGAGGGGAGAGGGGGTATGAGGTGAGGGGTGAGGGGGGTTGGGGTGTGGGGTGAGGGGGGTCGGGGTGTGGGGTGAGGGGGGTTGAGGTGGGCACACATTTACCTTGGGGACCCGCAACCAGGCAGCGGGTCTCACTTCGTGGGGCGCCACCGAACTCCGTGTCGGCGACCTCCCTCTTCTCCGGGCCACCGACAATGTCTCGTGCACTCTGCTCGGGCACGGTGAGGGGCCGCAGGTCTGGTGGTCCCCCCTCTGATCTTCGACCGCTCCCGGCGGATGTGCATGGCCTTGTCCTGGGGAGGGGCAAAACACGAACAATGACAGTCCAGTGCATGCAGCCGAGGATTTGGGTATCTGATGGCATCAGTGGCCTGCACACCTGGCCATTGCAGCTGGCATGGGTGCTGCCATGTGGACCAGGGTGGGGGCCTGGCCGTCCCCCGGGGGGGGGGGGGGGGGGGGATCCGGGTCATATGTGTGGGGGGGGGGGGGTAGGTTGCTTGGTGCCAAGGGCTCAGTGCTGGGTACTCACCCTGGCCATCCTGAGGAGGGTGTGCAGTTTTTTCCTGCACTGGTCTCCAGTCCGGACCACCACTCCGTCCAGGCACAGCGAACAATGGCACCTGATGATCTCTGTCCCAGCCCAGTGTACAGCACCAGCCTCCTCTCCTCCATGTTGTCCAGGAGGGTCTCCAGTTCACCATTCCGGGAGTTGCCCTCCGTGCGGCCATGCTGGCTGCGATGCTTGTGTGTGGGAGGGGAAGAATGCTTACGTCCAGCCGCTGCGGCGTGTCAATCACGGAACCGGCGATTCGACCGCCGTTCCGTTAACAGAGTGTGGAGTTTCACGATACACCCATGCTAGCCCCTTGGGAGCGGTTGAATTGCTGCAGCTGCGGACCCGATCACGCTGTCGTGGAACTCCACCGTTTTCACGATGGCATCAACACTTAGTCTCCAGAATTGAGAATTCAGCCCAATACTTTCACTGTATACTAAAACATGTGACAATAATAAATCAAAACAAATCAAATAAGACTGGGATGTCATTTACACTTCCGATAATAATTCCGAAATAACATGCGTGCTACAAAATCACCAGTCACCAGCTCCAACAAGAAATGGTCTAAACATCTTGTATTGGTGTTCAAAGGCATTATTATCAGTGAGTTCCCTTCACTGACAGCATGGAGGGTTACCATTGGTCAGAAACTGAATTGGACCAGGCATATAATTGCTTTGGCTACAAGAGCAAAACAAAAGCTGGGAACTTTGTGCCAAGAAAGTCAGTTCTTGTTTCCCCAAAGCCTTTCCACTCTACAAAACCATTGAAGAAATATGTTTTTAAAATAAATTTCGAGAACCCAATTCATTTTTTCAAACAAAGCAGCAATTTAGCATGGCCAATCCACCTACCCTGCACATCTTTTGGGTTGTGGGGGCAAAACCCACGCAAACTCGGGGAGAATGTGCAAACTCCACACGGACAGTGACCCAGAGCCGGGATCGAACCTGGGGCCTCAGTGCTAACCATTGCGCCACTGTGCTGCCCATATTAAGAAGTATCATGAAGGATAAGTATTTTGCTGGGAGAAAATGTTATGTCTTACGTACGTTCATTTTTACAGCCTAAAGGTGTGCGGTTTGGTGGATTGACATGCTAAAATTGCCCTTAGTGTCCAGAGATGTTCAGGTTAGATGGCTTTACAGGGTTTGTTTTTTTTTAAAAAAAATTTATTCTCCTCCATTTTCACATTTTCTCCCACATTTACATCCATCAACAATAAACAATAATCAGCAAGATATGTCAGTCCCTATAATAACAACAACAATCCCATCTACCCACCAACCCCCAAACCTCAACCCGCATGTTTACACAAACAAATGACAAAAAGGAATCAGGGATTACCCGTAATCACCCTTAATCTTACACAGCTCCCAACCCCCCCACCCCCCACACCCCAGGTCTCCAGCTCCTCCCGTCCACTGCCTCTTGTAAAACTCCTCCCCCCAACCTCGGTTCCTTCCCCCCCAACTTTCCACCCCGGCTAGACCACTCGGACCCTGTTCTGCCAGGCTCCGATGGCCGCAGCCCCTCCCCCCACCTCACTCCCATTCACTGGCCGGCTTAAACCGGCCAGCGTGGAGGCCCCCGCCCGGGTCCCTTTCCCACTTGCCCGGCCCTAGGAAAGCCCAAAGATCCCCTTTTAGCACACAAACCCCATATATCCACCTACACCCCAAAGAACTCTCATTTTGAGTGAAAGTCCCGTCCCTTCCCTTGTCCAAATATATACCACATTGGCTCCTTTAGTCTCTACACCCGCGCGCAGTGATACAAAAAAGAAGAAAATACAGTCATGAGGTTACATCGGCACATGACCATGCCTCAATTTGTCAGTTCTGCCACAGTCCTTCTGCTTTCGCAAACTCCTCCGCTGCTTCCGCCGTTCCAAAATAAAAGTCCCTGAGCTTGTAAGTCACCCTCAGCTTCGCTGGATATACAATGCCGTACCGCACCTTGCTAATGTACAGTGCCCTCTTCACCCGGTTGAAGGCAGCCCGCCTCCTTGCCAGCTCCACCGTAAAGTCCTGGTATACACGTATACCAGCTCCAGCCCACTGCACCACCCGCTTCTGCTTGACCCAGCTCAGGACCTTCTCCTTCACCCTGTACCTATGGAAGCACAGAGTCACTGCCCTTGGCGGCTCACTCGCCTTTGGTACAGGCCTCCACGACCGATGAGCCCGATCCAGTTCATATCGGGAGGGGTCCACACCCTCCCCCAGTAGTTTTGCCAGCATCGCAGCAAAATACTCAGTCGGCTTCGGTCCTTCAACTCCTTCGGGCAGCCCCACAATCCTCAAGTTCTGTCGCCTGGATCTATTTTCCAGGTCTTCCATTTTTCCTCGCAGATCCTTGTTAGTATCCATCACCTTCCGCATCTCTTTCCCCATCGAGGCAAGTTGATCACCGTGCTGCAATAACGTCTCCTTCACTTCCTTCAGCGCCTCCCCTTGCTCTCGCACCTCCGCCACTGCGCTCGCCACCTCCGTCCTCACCGGGGAAACCGCCTCCTCCACCAGCACACTCAAAACCTCCCTCATCTCCTTCCTCACCGTCTCCATGCATTTCGCAATCTGCTCCAACTGCTTTTCAAATTCCGCAGCCATCACCTTGGTTATTTCTTCAGCCGTAAGCAGTGCGGCCTTCCCTGGTGCTCCAGCCTCCATTTTTCCTGGTGACCCCGCGGTGACCTTTCCACTCCCCGACAGACTTCCAGCTGGCTTTTTTTCGGCCGTTTTTTTTGCTCACCCTCGACATTTTTCTTTGGGGTTTTTTCCCTCCTGTGTCTTCACTGTGCCTCCTCCGTGTCTTCTCCCTGCTTTTGCCGCCTCCATGGACCCTGGGACCGGGCTTAAAGCCCCGAAAATGCCGTTCCCGAGCGGGAGCTCTCCATTGTGCGGCCGCCTCCCGCCCACCGTCACCGGAAGTCTCAGCTTTACAGGGTTATGGGGATAGGGTGGGGAGTGTGTCTTGGTAAGATTCTCTTTCAGAGGGTAAGTGCAGACTCATTGGGCTGCATGGCCTCCTTCTGCACTGGAGGGATTTTTTGGAATCTATGTTGGTCAGTCACTGGCGAGGTTAGCATTAATTTCTCATCCATAATTGCACTTGATAAAGTGGTGGTGAGTTGCCTTCCTAAAGTGCTGCAGTCCCTGTTATGTAGGTACACCCACAATGCTGTTAGGGAGGGAGTTTGAGGATATTCTCCTTGCGACAGTAAAGGAACGGCAATATATTTCCAAATTAGGAAAGTAAGTGACTTGAAGGAGGAAATCTAGGTGGTGGCATTCCTGGATTTTCTTTTAAATTTAGATAACCCGATTCTTTTTTTCCAATTAAGGATAAATTTAGAGTGTCCATTTCACCGACCCTTCACATCTTTGGGTTGTAGGGATGAGACCCCGCAGACATGGGGCGATTGTGCAAACTGCACACAGACAGTGACCCGGGGCTGATATCTAACCCAGGTCCTCACAGCCGTGAGGCAGCCGTGCTAACCATTGCGCCACCATGCCGCCCCTCTCTGACCTGGATATGCCGATTCCTTGAATATGGTTGGAACTGCAGTCATCCAGGCAAGTGGAGAATATTCCATCACAGTCCTGACTTGAACCTTGTAGATGGTGGACAGGTTTTGGGTCTTAGGAGATTAGATAGTCTCCGCAGGATTCCAAGCCTCTGATCTGTTGTTGTAGACACAGTAATTATATGGCTTGTCCAATTCTGTTTCTGGTTAACGTTCACCCCAGGATGTTTTTAGAACATAGAACATACAGTGCAGAAGGAGGCCATTCAGCCCATCAAGTTTGCACCAACCCACTAAAGCCCTCACTTCCAGCCTATCCACGTAACCCAATAACCCCTCCTAACCATTTTGGACATTAAGGGGAATTTATCATGGCCAATCCACCTAACCTGCACATCTTTGGACTGTGGGAAGAAATCGGGGCACCCGGAGGAAACCCACGCAGGCACGGGGAGAACGTGCAGCCTCCTCGCAGACAATGACCCAGCAGGGATGTTGATAGCATAAGATTCAGTGGGATGGTAATGCCCATTAAATGGCAAGGGGAAATGGTTAATTGCTCTCTTGTTGGAGATGGTCATTGTCTGGCTCTTGTATAGAGTGAATCGTATTTGCAACTTGTCAGCCCAACCTTGGATATTCTTCACATTATGCTACAAGACAGTTTGATAGGAGTAACCACTGTCGTCCATGTATATCCGACTCCCATCCTCATTTTGAGGGTAACCCCTCCCCTCCATCGTGCTGTGTGGCACTACCACCATTCTAAATCAGATAGCTTTCAAACAAACCTAGCAACCCAAGACTGGGCATCCCTGACATGATGTGGGCCATTAGCAGAAGCAGGATTGTACACAACAATCTGTAACCTCATGGTCCAACATATCCCCACTCTATCCTGGTTCTATGAAGAGTGCCGGATGTCTTGCCAGGATCAGCACCAGGGCCCCCTCTCCACACCCTCTTTGCCCCGCACATTAACAGCGTATGAATGTCTGACACTCTGCACGGTGCCCTGTCGCCAAGGAAACCAATGCGCACCTCGATGCCTCATGTGCGTGACCGCGTGAAGGTCAGGATCACCTGACAAATGATCCTGACCTTCGCGCGGTCTCTGAGGCATCGAGGTGCCTAGATTTTATTGGAATAAAATTATCACGTTGAGGGAGGGGGGACTACAGTAAGTAGACTCAACACTAACTCTATCACTGATCTTTGTAGGGCACGGCTATGTATTTAAAGAAAAGAAAGTGCTGGAAATACTCAGGTCAGGCAGCATCAATGAGGAGAGACGCATAGTTAACATTTCAGAAAGAGTGAGGACAGCGACGAGTATATGCCAATCACCATTTCAAGGAAACCAAATAATGCATTTCGTGAGGTTGCTTGCAAATCAGCTGCCTCCTTTTCCATATTGCATTGAGAGAAAGCGTACTTCCGTATTCGAACGGATTTTCCATATTTTGCAACTCTGTATAGGCCCATCGATCCAATCTCTCCAGATACAGCAATCCGGCCATCCCAGGAATCAGTCTGGTGAACTTCCACTGTCTTCCCTCTATGGCAAATACATCCTTTCTTGGGTAACGAGATCAAAACTGCACACAATACTCCAAGTGTCGTCTCACCAAGGTCCTGTAGAGCTGCAGTAAGACATCCTTGTTGACATCCCTCTTGCAATGAAAGGAGCACAAAAGGGATGGATGCAGCAGAGATTTTACAGGGAATGTTGCCAGTATTAGAGAAGCTTAGCTACAAAGAAATAATTGATTGACTGGGATTGCTTTAGTTGGAAGAGAGGAGGCAGAGGTGGAGATTTAATTGAGATTTGTAACATTAAGAATGCCCGGACAGGGTAATCGGGATGATCTCTTTACCTCAGCAAACTAGTGGAAAAACCAGGCTGCACAGATTTGGAAAAGGATTAGAGAACTGAGATCATCACCCACAGGCTGATAGGGATGTGGAGGTCAAAGAAGGTGCCATCTCATTTAAAAAGAACTCCGATGTCAAATTAAAGAGCCGTGATTTACAGAACAGATGGATCGTTGGATATTGCTGAGATAACTGGCAAGACATAAGGGGCAAAATATTCTGCATTTTGTGTTGTAAACTTCATATGTTAAGTAGAGGGAGGGAGAGCCAGTGTGGGATGAGTGCCAGAGCGGGCAACACCAGTGGTGTGTTGGGGGGGGGGGGGGGGGGGGGGCGGGGGGCACAGGTGGAGTGGAGCTAAGTGAGGGAAACAAACGGAATGAACATGGCTAAGAGGTGCAGATAGAGAGAGCCAAAAGAGTGTACAAATCTTGTGGTGGGGCGTTTGAACCAATACCCCTCCTCAGGGGCATGAATATATCTCCTCCACGGGCCGATGGTGCCATTGTACTTGAAAACCAGACAGGAGTGCGTTAACCGTCAAGTCTACTGCAGTAGACAGAGCAGGCTGGGTTGTTAAGTATGTTCAAGGCTGAGATAGACAGATTTTTAATCAGTGAGGGAACCAAGGGATATAGGACTTGAGCGGGAAAGTGGGACTGAGGATCATGTATTAGATCAGTCATGAACACATTAAATGGTGGAGTAGACTTGATGTGCCAAATGGCCTACTTCTGTACCTGCGTCTTATGGTCTGGAGGTGAAGAAGGCATAGATGATGGTATCAGCAGCAGTGAGCCGAGACAGGGATGATGTTGGGTGATGATACAGAGGTGGCTGTAGGTAGTGTTAGTGATAGCATAAATATTTAGTCAAAAGCTCACCTTTAGGATCAATGTGACATCAAGGTTGTGAACCGATTGGCTTAATATCAGACTGTTCCCAGGCAGCGATCTTTTGAACTAAAGGACTGAATTGATTTTGAAGTGTTTTGGAACAGCAAGGCACTGTAGAAATTGGAGCGCCAGCTCTCGAGCCCACTGTCCCTGTGCACCTCTGTCTTTCACCTACCCTCTGTCTCTGCCCCAAACTACTGCAATCTTTTCCTATCTGGGATTGATGCGTTTCCTAATCAGGATCAGGGGCTGAGGCTGAGTGGAGAGTCTTCAAGTTATAACAGTGTTCGAGAGAGTAGCTGGCTATCCTGTCGAAATAACTAACTGACGCCAATGCCTGTTAGGAGAGACTGAGGGGTGCGATTTATTAATGGAGCCGTGTACTGAGGGGGAAAGAGAGACACAGCGAAGTGAATTTGGCCAAGTGCTGATATTCGTGGGGTTCAGCTCTATAGTGTTGAGACAGATTGGTGGAGGAGGTGTTCAAGGAAGGGGCAAGTACAATGAGGGAGTGATTGTTTCTACAAGTGCCTTGCCCTGTTTCTTTCTTTTTATAATCTTTATTGTCACAAGTAGGCTTACATTAACACTGCAATGAAGTTACTGTGAAAAGCCCCGAGTCACCACATTCCAGCGGCTGTTCGGTATATAGAGGGGGAATTCAGAATGTCCAAATTACCTAACAGAACATCTTTCGGGACCAGTGGGAGGAAACAGGAGCACCCGGAGGAAACCCATGCAGACAAAGGGAGAACATGCAGACTCCACAGACAGTGACCCAAGCCGGGAATGAACCTGGGACCCTGGAGCTGTGAAGCAAGAGTGCTAACCACTGTGCGACCGTGCTGCCTGTGCTGTTTCACGGCGCACTCCCCATTATTTTAGCTGCATTTACAAACAAGTCCGCCCTTCTCACATGGTCTGTTGTGTACTCCCTATCGATCCAGCTGGCACACAGTTGATCTCTCTGTCCTATGCTTACTCGTTATTTTATTATATCTTCTCTATCCTACTCACTGACTTTCTTCCATTCTTCCTAAACTGCTCACTCTTGTTCTTATTTGAACTGGTTTATGCTTGCTCTACCTTTCAGCTTTTGCATATTCATTCTAGTTGGCTGTCCTGCACCTGTGCTCATTTCCTCTTCCCCATTTCCTTCTTCATCCAACCTCCTGCCTCCCCCTTCCTACCCCTCTCCTCTACTCTCTCTCTCCCTCTTTCCCTCTGTATTAACCTCCTGTCTTTCTTCCCACAGTTGGCACACGCTGAATTGCTGATGCGATGGTGGACAACCGTTTTGCCACAACACTGGTGATTGGCAATGTCTTGGCCCTGATCTTGGCAGTGTACAGCAACGCGGCCATTGGTACGGATCACTGGTACGAGTAGCATAGCCCATTCAGCCTCTCTGAGACAAATGATACCAACCAGCACGCGACAAAATCATCCAGCGAGGAGATTAAGAGTGAGGGCAGCGACGTATCTCTGTTAACATCCCCCACCCACCCCCCCACCCCCCACCGCCTCCGAAATCTTAGCGGTCTACTATCATTGGCCTCTTGTTCTGATTGAATTGTAATTGCTCCATTGCTGGCAGTTCTGCCTTCAGCAATCTGGGCACAAAACTGTAGAATTTCTTCCTTACACCTCCCATCTCACTTTCCTCCTTTAAGAAACTTCTGATAAGCTTCCTCTTGAACCTTCTTCTGTGTTTCGGTGTCAAATTGTGTTTGTAACGCTCTGGGGAAGAGCCGTGGAACGTTTCATTACATTAAAGACACTACATAAGTTAAAGCGGCAACAAATTTTCACACAGAAAGATCCCACACAGCAAAACCTCTGATGGAATCTTGCTGTATTCAAATTGGCTGCTGTTTATGGCATTTTCCTTGTTGTTGACAGACACAATTCATGTGTCAGCTCTGGCTCAGTGGAGGAGCACCCTTGCCTCAAAATCACACAGGTTGAGGCCCCACTTAGCGATTCTCGGTCACAAACCAGGGCTAAACAGGGGGGGAAGAGAAATCACTCTCCTCCTCATTATTGGAGGGTGCCATTTTTCAGGTGAGACATTGAACCAAGGGTCACCCAGCTCCCATTTTGGGTATTAAAAAGACGCCATGAGTTGCCCCCTCCCTCCCCCATCTTTCAATCAACATTACAGAATAAAAACTCAGATTCTGTGGGCCATTATCACATGGTTCTTTGTGGGATCTTGCTGTGCACAATTACGCGGACGCACACCAGGTGGCTCTCTTCCCAAACACACCCAACAGAGGCAATTTATCGGGAATCCCGGCTTTAAAAGTCCGCCAAAACCCAGCCAAAGGCGAAACGCACACAAAAGGAATATACCTGTGTAGCGCACAAAGACTCCATGAGACGAATATAGTGAAGTTGATGAGGCTTTATTAAGTGTGTCTGTTCCCCAGCAGCTCAATAGTAAACTGGCCTGCGGGGGAAGACACCGGCTTCTTATACTCCGCCTTCAGGGCGGAGCTTGAGGTCAACGGCCAACCAGGACCCGGGATCTGTCAGCCAATGACATTAGGGCTTCCAGTCCCACATGACCCCCAATACATACTACCACATTCACCCCTTGTCAAAAATGAACCCGGCGGGGTGATGCTTCGTATGGTGGTAAGGGTTTACAGGGCTGGTCCTGGGAGGATAGAACATTCACATGGTAGTACAGTATTGGACAGTTTCGTCCTGTTGCAACTATTTACAGAGGGTATAGGAAAAGAACAAAATGTTCTTTGAACAGTCCATCTTTGTTTTACATCGACGCCACGTGTCGATCGCCTCGGCCCCGGCGGTGGTGGTGGTGCTTGTACCAGCGTTGTCGCCTCCGGGAGCCGCACGGTTTCAGCTGTCGGTGCAAAGGGGAGGGGGACTGATCCTCCTGGGAAGGGGGCGGTCGCGGGGTGCGGCGGCGGCAGGAAGGGGGGCGGTTGGGTTGATGGTGTCGGGGGGTGTGCGTGGTGCCGGCGGGCGCCAGATCCCGCAAGGAGACCGTGTCCTGTCGGCCGTCGGGGTACTCCACGTAGGCGTACTGGGGGTTTGTGTGGAGGAGGTGAACCCTTTCGACCAACGGGTCCGCCTTATGTGCCCGCACATGCTTTCGGAGCAGGATGGGTCCTGGGGCCGCCAGCCAGGTCGGCAGCGACGTTCCAGAGGAGGACCTCCTAGGGAAGACAAGGAGATGCTCGTGAGGCGTTTGATTAGTGCTTGTACATAATAACGACCGGATGGAATGGAGAGCGTCCGGGAGGACCTCCTGCCACCGTGAAACTGGGAGATCCCTGGACCGTAAGACCAGTAGGACGGCCTTCCAGACCGTGCCGTTCTCCCTTTCTACTTGCCCGTTCCACCGGGGGTTGTAGCTGGTCGTCCTGCTTGAGGCTATGCCCTTGCTGAGCAGGAACTGGCGCAGCTCGTCACTCATGAAAGAGGACCCCCTGTCGCTGTGGACGTATGCGGGGTAACTGAACAGTGTGAAGATGCTGTTCAGGGCTTTAATGACTGTGGCCGCGGTCATGTCGGAGCAGGGAATGGCAAAAGGGAAGCGGGAGTATTCGTCCACTACATTAAGAAAATATGTGTTGCGGTCGGTGGAGGGGAGGGGCCCTTTGAAATCGAGACTGAGGCGTTCAAAGGGGTGGGAAGCCTTAATCTGGTGCGCTCCATCTGGCCTGAAAAAATGCGGCTTGCATTCCGCGCAGATGTGGCAGTCCCTTGTGACTGTACGGACCTCTTCTAAAGAGTATGGGAGATTGCGGGACTTGATGAAGTGGTAAAACCGAGTGACCCCCGGGTGGCAGAGGTCCTCGTGGAGGGTTTGGAGGCGGTCAATTTGTGCGTTGGCACATGTGCCGCGGGATAGGGCATCGGACGGCTCGTTCAGCTTTCCGGGCCGGTACAAGATCTCATAGTTGAAGGTGGAGAGCTCGATCCTCCACCTTAAGATCTTGTCATTTTTAATTTTGCCCCGCTGTGCATTATCGAACATGAAAGCTACCGACCGTTGGTCAGTGAGGAGAGTGAATCTCCTGCCGGCCAGGTAATGCCTCCAATGTCGCACAGCTTCCACTATGGCTTGGGCTTCCTTTTCCACTGAGGAGTGGCGGATTTCTGAGGCGTGGAGGGTTCGGGAGAAAAAGGCCACGGATCTGCCCGCTTGGTTAAGGGTGGCCGCTAGAGCTACGTCGGAGGCGTCGCTCTCGACCTGGAAGGGGAGGGACTCGTCGATGGCGCGCATCGTGGCCTTTGCGATGTCCGCTTTGATGCGGCTGAAGGCCTGGCAAGCCTCTGTCGACAGAGGGAAGGTCGTGGTCTGTATTAGGGGGCGGGCCTTGTCTGCGTACTGGGGACCCACTGGGCGTAGTATGAAAAGAACCCCAATAGTAAACTGGCCTGCGGGGGAAGACACCGGCTTCTTATACTCCGCCTTCAGGGCGGAGCTTGAGGTCAACGGCCAACCAGGACCCGGGATCTGTCAGCCAATGACATTAGGGATTGCAAACCCGTCGCCACTAGGAGCAGACGGTACAGCGCCCAGGACCGGACCTTCATTCGGTCCGAAGTCCAGCGGCTACTAAAGGAGGGCATAATCCAGGCCAGCAATAGTCCCTGGAGAGCGCAGGTGGTAGTAGTGAAGACAGGGGAGAAACAAAGGATGGTCATTGACTATAGCCAGACCATCAACAGGTACACACAACTAGACGCGTACCCTCTCCCCCGCATATCCGACATGGTCAATCGGATTGCCCAGTATTAAGTCTTCTTCTCCGACGGGGGTTAGGGTGGCGTTAGGGACGCGAAAAACCCCCTCCTCTCCGTGGAGAGTGTTGGCCGGGACCCAAAGCGGTAGCGCCGGCGGCGGGTCGTACATGGGCTGCGGGGAGGGGGGTTGGGGAGCGTAGGCGGCGTGCAGGGCTCCCAGTTCTCCCGGGACCGCGGTGGTCGGGACCCAGAGCGGCTGCGCCTGCGGGTCGTACATGGCGTGCTGGGGGGGTTGGGACGCATAGACTGCTTGTAGGGCTCCCTGTGGCCCTGGGACGGTGGCGACCTCGCGGGATCGGCACACCACCGCATAATGGCCCTTTTTCCCGCAGCTTTTGCAGATGGCTGCGCGGGCCGGACAGCGCTGTCGGGGGTGTTTCGCCTGGCCGCAGAAATAACAGCGGGCGCTCCCGGTGCGACTCGGCGTTTGGACTGCGCAAGCCTGTGGGGTGTCCAGGGGGGGGGGTACGGGGTTTGCCGCAACGGGTACGTACGGGGCCCAATGGCCTGCTGCGCGGTCGGGGCCATAGGCGCGGGTATTACGCGCGGCCACGTCTAGGGAGGCTGCTAGGGCCCGTGCCTCTGAGAGTCCTAGCGACTCTTTTTCTAGAAGTCTTTGGCGGATTTGGGAGGATTGCATACCTGCCACAAAAGCGTTGCGCATTAACATGTCCGTGTGTTCGTTTGCATTCACCGACGGGCAGCTGCAGGCTCGTCCCAAAATCAGCAGCGCGGCGTAGAACTCGTCCATCGATTCTCCGGGAGCTTGCCGTCTTGTCGCGAGCTGGTAGCGAGCGTAGATTTGGTTAACTGGGCGAACGTAGAGACTTCTGAGTGCTGTGAACGTCGTCTGGAAATCGTCGGTGTCTTCAATGAGGGTGAAAATCTCCGTGCTCACCCTCGAGTGCAGGACCTGCAGTTTTTGTTCGTCTGAGACTCGGCCGGTGGTCATTCTGATGTAGGCCTCGAAGCAAGTCTGCCAGTGTTTGAAGGCTGTTGCCGCATTCACTGCGTGGGGGCTGATCCTCAGGCATTCTGGAATGATCCTGAGCTCCATAGTCCTTTTTAGGCACGCTTAATAAATTGTAGCGCACAAAGACTCCATGAGACGAATATAGTGAAGTCGATGAGGCTTTATTAAGCGTGTCTGTTTCCCAGCAGCTCGATAGTAAACTGGCCTGCGGGAGAAGACACCGGCTTCTTATACTCCGCCTTCAGGGCGGAGCTTGAGGTCAACGGCCAACCAGGACCCGGGATCTGTCAGCCAATGACATTAGGGCTTCCAGTCCCACATGACCCCCAATACATACTACCACAACCTGGAAATACTAATAAATCGAGGGGACGGCGAGATGTAACGAGCAGCAGCAAAGGAAAAGGGCAGGAGCTGCGGGCGCGCAGGCAGGCGAACTCACGAGGGGAGGCAGAGATCCAGGCGAACCAGAAAAGGAAGAAGCTGGCGAACCAAACAGCGGAGCAGGAACAGGATGCGACGGCCATCCCCCACCCCGCACAGGGGGAAGAATGGAGAAGCGTGCTGAAAAGGTAGCTAAACGCCACAAAGGAAGAGATCAGGACGGAGCTCCACACGATGATGAAGGAGGTGATGTTGGAGGTGACAAACAAAATGCAGTGAATCATAGAAGGCCTGGCAAGGAAGGTGGAGGTGCAGGAGAAAACAATCCTGGAGTTGGAGAAGGCCGCCTCGGACCAGAGCAACGGAATCGTAGCTCTGGAAGCCGAGGTGAGAAGGTTGGTGATGACCAGGGAAACCTAAAAGGGAAAGTGGAGGAGCAGGAAAATGACAGAGCATCAGAATAGTGGATCTGCCAGGGGGATAGATGGCAGAGCCCCAACTGGCTACATTGCACAAATGCTGGGCAAGCTAGTGGACAAGGAGGGCTTTCCAAACCCCCCAGAAATGAACAGGGTGCACAGGTCACTTTGAGCCAGGCCCAAAGCAGCCCAGAGTGATTATCGTGAAACTGCACAGGTTCCAGGACCAGCAAAAAATCTTAAGGTGGGCCAGTCGGACGAAATCATGCACATGGGAAGGGAAGAAGATAAGGGTGTACCAAGACATTGGAGTGGACCTGTCAACAAAGAGGGCCGAGATCAACAGAGCAAAATCAGCACTCTAAAAAGTGGGGTGCGATTTGGAGTGTTATTCCTGGCCAGGCTCTGGGGAACATTCAAGGGAAAGCAACTGCATTTCAACACCCCAGCGGAGGATGACGAGAGGAACAATGGCAACAGCAATGAAAGCTGCAGAGGCGGAAAAATGAATCGGAACAAAGAGCGGAGGACAGACCGCAAACAGAGACAATAATATCACAAACTATGCATGTTTTCTTTTCACACGGGACTGTGTTGCCTCGTTTTCAGGATAGTCTCTTCTCTCAATGTGATGAGGGGGAAGCAGAGCAAGGGGAGCGAGAGTAAGAAAATCAAACAGGAAGGCGAGATAAGGGGTGGAGGGAGGAGGGTAAAGCAAGGCCAGAACCGGACAAGTATGGGGAGGGGAGCCACCGTACTAGCAAGGAGGGCAGAAAGAAAGGAGGGCCGCAGCTCACCTCTCAGGGGAGAGAAGGCGCCTGCCACAAAGGGGGGATGAAACGGGGCAGAAGGGGGGGAGGAATACAGGGGGGGGGGCAGAGGGACAGGGGCTGGGGAGGGGGCGGTGTTTGTGGAGGGGAGAGGTCGAAGGGAGGCCAGATCAAAAAGGAAGCAAAGGGAAGGTTGAGATAGAGAAACTGAATGGACACAGGCCTTGGCAGGTGTGGAGCAGGGTGAGGAACCAAGATGGCACCGCAAACAGCCATTCAGGAGGGTATCAGGACAAAGGGACACCCCGGAGCACTGGGGCCCAACCTCATGGTGAGAGCGGCGACCGCAGCCATTTTGGACGGCATCCTAACAAAGGGAAACCCCGGAGTGCAAAAAACTCGTCCACCAGGTAAGTATGGGTGATCCCACAGGACCGAGGTGTCCGAAAGCCGCCACCAGGACTTTTACCGCGAACGTAAGGGGACTAAACGGCCCAGTGAAAAGATCCAGAGTCTTCACCTGAGGATATGGCTCAAGCTATAGAATGTCAAACAGAGTTTTAGTCTGGATCTAGAATCAAGCTTGATGGGAAAATGAAATGTCAAAGAGAACTTTTGGTCTAATGGAATTTCAAGGCATTTTTGTTATCTCTTATGTTTTTGCGCGAGACAGTTGCAGTAACAAGCACGGCCTCGGGAATCGTTTTCTAATTCTACAGATAACTATATTTTAGCTGAGAGCCACAGAATGCTGTATTTCTCAGGCCTCCTCTAAAGGGGCTGTCCTTGGGAAGGAAACATTGTCATTTTATTATATAAGTAATTGTCTGCTGTATTAACTTCGACTTGCATCTGTAGACACTGATGCACAGTGCTCAAGTCCCGGCCGTGAATAAACGTACGTTGAAGTAACTTGGTGTTCGATTGATCATTTCATCTGGACTGAAGGGAAACTAATTCACATTTGGTAGCAGAGGATGGTTCTCACGGAGCCTTGCCAGGAGCAGACGGTGTAACTGACAGATCGTGCCCGGAGGCGAAGGAGGAATTGGGCCCCCAAATGTGAGTACCCTTATTACCACTTTGGTTTCCCCCTCCACTGTACCGAGCGCGACCTGGTCCTACCGTCTGTTTCTGGAGAGACTCTTACGGGATCAGGTCAGTCCGGCAAACCCGTTACAGTCCGGGTTAGAGGCCCGGGAAGTGTTGGAGTCCCGTAGAAGGTTAGAGTCCTCCTCGAATTCCAGGGCCGGAGTCCCATAGGAGGTTAGAGTTCTCCTCAAATTCCAGGGTTGGAGTCCCGTAGGAGGTTAGAGTCCTCCTCAAATTCCAGGGTTGGAGTCCCGTAGGAGGTTAAAGTCCTCCTCAAATTCCAGGGTTGGAGCCCCGTAGGAGGTTAGGGTTCTCCTCAAATTCCAGGGTTGGAGTCCCGTAGGAGGTTAGAGTCCTCCTCAAATTCCAGGATTGGAGTCCCGTAGGAGGTTAGAGTCCTCCTCAAATTCTAAAGGTGCTTGGCTGTTGATGATCCTTCTGGTTGCTTGATACCTTCGCGATAAAAGGTTGCCCTTAAAACAAGTGATTGTCTCAACCAGTGTCTCGACTTGTTCGACACTCCGGGTTGACTATTGGCTACAGCGGAGAACGGATAACTCCGTCTAAATTATAGTACTTCTCACCAGGTGCCTTAAACTCCACAATAAACAGGGTTTCACCGTTGCGTACCCTGTCGGAACACTCGAACAATTTCTTAAATCTGTTAGCTCTGCCTTTAATTCTCTGAGTCTGTCTGTCTGTTAGTTCTGTCTCTGATTCCCTGAGTCTGTCAGACTGTTTAAATCAGTCCTCTCTCTCTCTCTTTTCATGTTTCATTTCCAGACTTTGACATTCAAAAAGCCACTTTTGAATAATTGCCTAAGCCTCCTGATTGGGTAACGGGGCAGGATAAACCCGTTTAAATTCGTGATTGAATAGGCGATTTAGGATCGCTACCAAAATTAAATAGGTAACCACAAGGATCATCCGAGGATAGGAGACAATGGGTAATACTCTGGATAGCACCTCTGATAGTGGAAGCGCGCTTCAGACTCTTTGTGAACATTATCCGGAACATTCTCAGCAGCTGCGGCAATTATCGGGAGAATTGCATAAGAATTTGGGAAAGGCCCCTGGGAGGATCAAAAGATTTGCCTACGGTTATAGAGGCACAGCAGATTATTTGGCAACATAACCGTAGCTCCACGGCTAAGAAATTGATTGAGTTATGGCGGGAGTACTGCCAAAAATTAAAAGATACATCTTTATTGGCTAGTTGGCAGGCTAACGCTTTAAAATTGGGTATTGAATTAACAGAAGGGGGAATTGTTAAGACTGCGGAGGTTTTGAAAAAAGGAATGTGCCCACCATAGAAAAAGACCTAAGTCTGTAAAACCCTCCATTTCTAAATCAGGACCGTACGGTCAAATGACCGGCCTTGCCTTGACCGAGGGAGACGATGAGGATGACCCTGAAAATTGGCAATATAGGGGACAACCGACCATTACAGCGCCACTACGACCGCCTCCACCTTACATTCAAGCCCTTCATCCACCGTTCCCACCGCCAGTACCACCACCTCCACCGTCGCAAGGAGATCTGGCGACTCGCACTCGTTCTAAAACCCGTGCTAATCAATTCCCACAGATGAATCAAGAGTTAGTCCTGGGAAAAGAGGGGGCACCAGAGGTGGATTCTCCTGATTACCCAGACGATTATCAACCGCAGTGTCAATTTCCCGTCCGGCAAGTTCCCAATATAGCATACAACCCTGCCAACCCCCGGGGCCCAACAACCAGGCATTTCAAAATAATTATTATAATTAATAAATTAATCAAATTTGATACTGCTGATTCAGTATTAATAAATTATACAATATGTTAATAATACAGTCAAACAGCTGATTGATCAGTAACATTTCAATAATAATATTTCAGCTCAAATTCATCGATTGGGGGTACAGTTGGGTTAGTTTGAATCATTCTGATAGTTGGTCCCCTGCGTTTAGCGAATAGTTTTTGAGCACTTAGAACATTGGTATGTTATGTAAATGATGAATACAGCTGTCATGATATTCAAACACACACATCATGATGGACACACCAACAGACAAATCAGAGCACACAACACCACAACCAATCACACACAAAGACAGGAACCATATAAAAGCACGAACACGACACCTAGTGGACAGTAGGTCTGGGGACAAGGACACGGACACGACTGGTTTTAACATCACAAACAGGGAATCCCCACGTGCAGAGTATCAAGACAAAACTGTACATAGAAAGTTTAAATAAAATAGCGTTGTACCATATACAACCGTGTTGGCTCATCTGTGTGTCAGAACGCCCAACACCACATGGTACAGGAGTGGATCGATACCTGCCAACTAACCTGCCATTCTGGACATGGACCGCACCGACAAACCGCAGCCGCTGCAAGTCGCGGGGAACCTTGGTACCAATTGGAAGCTCTTCTGGCAGCGATTTGACCTGTACATCCGAGCCAATGAGAAACAGAGTGCCTCGGATGAAACGAAGATTGCACTGCTCCTCTTCTACGCAGGGCAGCACGCCCTCGATGTCTTCAACTCACTGGTGTTCGAAGAAGGGGAAAACCAATCCAAGTATGACACGGTCATCCTCAAACTGGACCAGCACTTTAATGTTGAAGTGAATGAAAGTTTTGAAAGATACCTCTTTCAGCAACGCCTGCAAGGTAAGGAGGAGCTTTTTCAACCCTTTTTGACGCACCTCCGAATTCTAGCGCAGTCCTGCGGTTACGGCAGCACCATAGAGGCCATGATCAGGGACCAGATTGTTTTTGACGTTGCCTCCAGTGGCCTACGCCAGCAGCTTCTTAAAATAAAAGGCCTCACCTTAGCGTCTGCTGTGGAAGCCTGTGTCCTCCACGAGAATGCAACCTGCCGTTTTGCCCGATTTCAAACGTCCGAGTTGGCACGGAGGGGTCCCCCTGCCGTCGAATTGGCAAGCCAGGCCGCCCACGACGCCGAACGCATCCAGGCCGTCGATTACTTCCCGACCCGCGGCCCCGACGACAGCGGCCGCTTCCCGTGCTTTTCGCGGTCTCCCGCGCTGGTGCGTGCCAAAAATAACGGCCACATCGAGGGACGCACTGCGCAGGCGCGCCCACCGCAAGATCGCACTGCACATGCGCAGTGGCGCAACGAACGCCGTGACGTCATGATGTGCGGCAATTGTGGAGCTGTACACTTAAAAGGGCAATGTCCTGCTAAAAACCGACAGTGCCTCAGATGTGACAAGATGGGCCACTATGCTGCCCACTGTCGTGCGGCTCAACCCATGGATCCTGCACATCCCCGACAATCTCGCAGACAAGTCAGGACCGTCCAACCCACGCATCAAGACTTCCAGTTAAGTGATGCAGATTACCAGGATGCCTTCCGCGTTTCCGTCATCGATGTCAACAAGGTCAATGCCATCAATCCAGCCAATGAGTGGTGTGCCACCCTGACTGTCAACCGATCGCGCGTCACCTTCCGTCTGGACACCGGCGCATCCGCCAACCTGATGAATAAGATTATTCTTATTGTGGACATTCCAGTGTATCCAAGCCACCCACAAATCTTATCCCAGAGAGAGATAAATTGGGGTGGATCAAGTTTTTTGATTTCTTTTTGGATATGTAATGCCAAATCTTTAACTTCTTTAGAGTTATTGGGAATGAGGGTGCAACATTCTGCACCAATCAGGGCGCAGGTTCCACCTTTTTCAGCTAGCACATAGTCAAGTGCCATTCGATTTTGTCAAATCTTTGACACCTTCTGGATTATACACAAAAGCTTGTTGAAAGGATTAATTTTCTTGCAGAGACAAAAAGAGGAGTATAGCTTGGAATGATGCCATTCGCATCTCTAAACTTTAAAAAAAAATATTTGTCACTCAAATGGACTGGGAGTAAAAGTTGGATTGCTGCCAAATTCCTGTTATCAAATGTCTTTGAACGATCTGTTCTTTTTAATCTGAGTTGTTTTGTTTTTTAAAACCAGCTTCCATATTGTTTGAAGTTTTAATTCCCAGGCTAATTCTAAACATTTATTTTAAAATATCAAACACAATAACTTATTGAACATATAACTGGAACAATCTTATGCTGTCTCTTGGTTTTCTGTAGATGAATTCGTCGATTCTATTAAAGAAAGCACTACCAACAAGATATGTTAATTTCTTAAAATTAATAAAGCAATATTCAGAATAATGACAGTTCTCTTAAATTGACAGTTCTTGACTATCCCGCCTGCACTCAGATCCTTGCTTCTATTTACAACAGCCTCCAGTCGGCGGGTAACCTTACCCTCCAGCAGGACATTGTGGTTTACAGTTCCCACTCTGTCACGGCACTGCTCGGACAGCTCCAAACCCAACATTTAACCATGGCTCGGCAGAACAAATACGAGATTTATCTCCTGAATAATCCCAAGCTCCAATTTCACCACTGCACCACCATCAATCCAGCAAGTTTTCTCTCCGAACCACCCTCGGAATGCTCACAGCCGGGCCACGATTGCCTGACGCTCCTCAGAGAGGAAGCCTCCGGGCGCGATGATCTCACTGACACTCCCCTGCCCGATGGCACCGACGGCAGTGCTTCCGTCGGCGAAAGGGGGGATAGATTATCAGGGTACGCTATAGTTAATCAGCAGGGAGAAACCCTGGAAGCAGCAGCATTTGAAACGCCGTTCTCCGCCCAACAAGCCGAGATATTTGCACTTATCCGAGCGTGCGTGTTAGGAGAGAATAAGAAAATAAACATTTACACAGACTCCAGATACGCATTTGGAGTCACACATGACTTCGGTCAATTATGGAAGAACAGGGGATTTCTTACATCGGCAGGCACTCAGATATCCCACAAACAGTTAGTTACACAATTACTACAGGCTTTAATGCTCCCTAAACAAATAGCCGTAATAAAGTGCGCTGCCCATACGACAGGCAAAACCCTGGTGGACACGGGTAATCGGCAGGCGGACCACCAAGCCAAAGAGGCTTCTCGCTTAACAGACATGGTGGTACCAAAAATGATGAGCCAGACTAAAAGCTCTAAGGGTCAGTCTCCCTCTGAAAAGCCAATGCCGACCATCACTGACGTCATTCAGTTACAGGAGGACGCTCCTGCCGGTGTAAAAAGACTATGGGAAGAATTGGGATGTTGTTATGATCCTGTAAACAAATTGTGGGTCACCCCGGCAGGGCAGACTAGTATGCCCGATGCATTAGCAGCCTGGGTCACCGAATGTGTTCACTTTGCAACTCATTGTGGTGCACGAGCTACGGGTCATGTATTGCTCAAGGCTTGGTGGCATCCAAGACTGCAGGACATAGCACAAAACATTGGCAGTCGTTGCCTAGTATGTCAGCAGTATAATCCTGGTAAAGCAATACCCTGTGAAATGGGTAAAAACCCCGCTACCGGAAGGTCCCTTTGAGACACTCCAGATGGATTACATTGAGTTGGAAAGATGCCAATGTTATAAACATGTATTGGTTATTGTTGATGTATTTAGCAAATGGATAGACGCTTACCCCACTGTAGATAACAAAGCTTCCACGGTAGAAAAAGTTTTGATGCGAGAAATTGTTCCTAGATTTGGGATTCCATATCGATTAAGCTCTGATAATGGACCTCATTTTGTGGGACAGATCAATGAGGAATTTTGTACTCAGCTGGGAATAAAACAACAATTACATTGCGCATACCGACCGCAAGCAGCGGGAATGGTAGAAAGGGCTAATCAGACATTAAAAACGAAACTGGCAAAACTACAGGCAGAGACTGGAGCCACTTGGCTCAAATTATCGCCTATTGCCCTCTTCCAAATACGTGCAGCCCAGCTGGAAAGACACGACTGAATCCCGCCGAAATTTTATACGGAAGACCCTTGCGTACTCCTTGGGATCAAGGGAAACCTAAGGAAGTACAATTTCACCATATGACCAGTGAAATGGCCAACTGTGTGATAGCCTTGACTAAAGTTCTAATAGGCCTCCATTCACGGGTACGAGCTGCTTATGAGGAGATACCTCCCTTGTCCAGTTCTGTCACTATTAATCCGGGGGAGTATGTTCTGATTCGTAATTGGGTTAGGAAAGGATTAGAACCCCGATGGGAAGGACCACACTAGGTCCTACTCACTACTCCCACTGCTGTAAAAGTGGAAGGCAGAAATGCCTGGATCCACATCCACCATTGTAAGGTGGTGAAAATGCAATAGAGAATAACCCTCTGTTTCGAGCCCTTGGTAATAACTCCAGCATCATTCACGGGATGAAGGACAGCCTTATTATCGTAACCCTGCTGGGACTTTTGGAAACTGGAGGAGAGGCCAAGCGAAGAACCTGTTGCCCTAAGGGAAGATGGACTCATCACCTCTGTCGAGGAGACACCTTACAGTGTACCAGTCAAGGCCCAGGAGAAGGACCTTGGACCTTGGAACGCAACCCCTGCGGACGGATGTTCGGCCTACGTACAACGATGCAATCGGACCATACTCATCAGTAGAGTGACGAAGGGCAACCTACCCTGTCATCAGGTCAACTGTAAATGGGACTATAGCTGCAGAAAAAAAAAGACTTTACGCTTGGGATGCGTTGACCAAGGGAGGGTAAGGCTGCGGGAAAAAGGGGAATTACATGTAAACACGTATCTGTATATGTCATATGTGCACACAAAGGACATGAATGTTTCTGGTTGCTGGGTATGTACACGTATCCCGACCCATGCTAAGGGAGGGATCCCCCTCAGACCTGTTTCGCTTAACATGTTGAAAACAGTAGAATGGTATATTTATCAGGATGGTACTCGTCAATCCCCCAGGACTGTAAGAATTGCATCTATGGTAAGACACCCAGACGGCGGGGCAGCTTCAAGTTTATCGTTTCTCCCCATATCCCCAAGACCTTGGAAAGAGGGGAGCTATCCAGTGAACACCTTTGAGATGTGGTACCAACCAAGTTATAACAGATCCCACCAGTCTCCGTTTCTTACCCTCACTAATACCACCAACATGGGAAGACCACTGGGAATGATATGTTTAGTAAGGAATGTGGTTAAAGGGATATTTGTAGGTGCTAGTCAATGCGAGCACAGATTTGTGATGGCCAACATATCCGAGGTCTATCCCGTATATACGTCTCCTGAGCTTTATGGGTGTGCACTGGACGTCCCATACGCAAATGGGACAGGTACCTTCAAGTACTCTTTGATGGCTGAAGGGTTTGATGTGGACAAATCCACTTCGTACAATGGGATGTACTTTATTTGTGGCCACAAGGCATATCCCTTGCTGCCAGAGAATTGGATGGGATCCTGTTATCTGGGGTATGTAGTCCCCTTTATACACCACCTCACCAATTTAGGCGACCATTACCAAATGATGAAGTGACAAAAGAGAGAAATAACCAAAACGCAACAATACTTTGGGATCCTGTTTCCCTCTATCGGGGTAGCTCTTGCAATGAAGGAAATAAGGAAGATAGCAAAAATCCTGGAAGAGGTAGCAAACGACACCACTGAAGCATTGACTGAGATAAATAATGAAATGGTGGCAATAAGAACCGTCGCCCGACAAAACCGAATGGCCCTCGATTACCTCCTTGCAAACAAAGGTGGGACTTGTGCCATGATCGGGTCGGAAGGTTGCACCTACATCCCCGATAGTTCGGAGAACATCACTCACCTCGTGGATCATATCCACAAAGAGGTTAAGAAACTGCATGAAACATCATAGGATGGGTGGTTAGATTGGTTATTTGCCGGATCATGGGGGTCTTACCTGGTGCATGGATTAATAATTCTGGTAGTTGTAATACTTGTAATAATTATGCTTAGCTTCCTAATGAAATGCTTGTGTAAAAGTGTCGGTGCAGCAGTAATTTCTCAACAGTTAATGCAGCAACATGAAGTGCGCCTTGAAGAGTTAATGGATGTGAAAGAAAGTGCAGAGGAACTTAAGAAAATGATAGAAGTACAGATAGAATGGGAGAGACTGAGACGATTGGCTATGGATTAGAAGTTATCATGAAATGATAAAAGGGGGGAATGAGAATATGGCTCAAGCTATAGAATGTCAAACAGAGTTTTAGTCTGGATCAAGAATCAAGCTTGATGGGAAAATGAAATGTCAAAGAGAACTTTTGGCGGAAATCCCCGACATTGGCACACACCGACTGAATTAGGGGGTGACCTCAACTGTGTACAGGGCCCACTGACCGACCGATCAAACCCCAGAACGGGGATAAAGTCTGGCATGGCGAAGGAACTAGGAGCATTTCTGGAGCAGATGGGGGAAGTGGACCCATGGAGGTTTCTACACCTAGGAGAAAAGGAATTGCCATACTTCTCACAAGTCCACAAGGTGTACACCCGCATCGACTTCTTTGCAGTGGGGAAATCGGTACTTCCAGGGATCACGGGAGCGGAATCCTCCGCAATTGTTATCTCCGACCACGCTCCACACTCCATGGATGTGAGGATGGAAACAGGCCGTGCCCAGCGCCCCAGGTGGAGGCTGGACACGGACCTCCTGGCCAACAAGGCCTTCTGCCAAAAAACATCACAATAGGCGATTACGTTAGCAACAACCAAAATAGGGAGGTCTCCCCCTCCACGTTTTGGGAGGCACTGAAGGCCGTGATTAGAGGAGAGATCACAGCCTACAAGGCAAGCAGAGATAGAGAAGAGAGGGTGGCCAGGCAACAACTGGTGGACTCCATTCTGGAAGTCGGCAGAAAATACCCTGAGGCCCCGACCGTAGAGCTTCTAGGTAGAGCTTCTAGGAAAGCAGTGCACCTACTCCACCAGACCTTCTACTGGGAACCTTCTGCGAACACGCAGAGAAGACTGGCCGCCGATTGGCTCACCAACTGAGAAAGCAGCAGCCATGAGAGAAATAGTGCAGGTAAAGGATAGCAGAGGCAGACTGGTAACAGAACCAAAATAGGTCAATCGGGCATTTTAGATCTTCTACCGGGACTGTATGCCTCTGACCCCCCCAACGGGGATGTGGGAGTGAAACAGTTCCTAGATGGACTGCAACTACCAGTTGTAGGGGAAGACAGACGGTGGGAGCTGGAAGCACCAATAGATCTGGGAGAAATCATGGAGAGCATCAGCTCCATGCAGGTGGGGAAGGCACAGGGACCCAATAGATTCCCGGTGGACTTCTACAAATAATTTGCACCAGTCCTGGCCCCACACCTAAGGGACATGTTCGCGGACTCACTGGTAAGGGGCACTCCGCCCCCCATGCTAGCGCAGATCACAATTTCACTGATACCCAAAAAAGATAAAGACCCAACGGAATGTGAATCATACAGACCCATTTCACTGCTGAACGTGGACGTGAAAATAATCGCAAAGGTCCTGGCCAAAAGGCTGGAGGGTTGCGTACCGGAGGTGGTCACAGAGGCCCAAACGGGCCTTGTCAAGGGTAGGCAGCTCACAGCGAACATCAGGCGACTGCTGAACATAATAATGACTCCCCCCCCCCCCCCCCCCACCTCCCCCGCCCCCCCGGGGAGAGAACACCAGAGGTGATCGTTTCCCTGGAAGCAGATAAGGCCTTTGACAGAGTAGAATGGAAATACCTCCTCGACTTACTGGAACGGTTTGGGCTAGGAGCACTGCCTGGGTGAAGCTCCTGTACAACGCCCCCAAAGCAAGCGTCCAAACTAACACCACCAGCTCTGAATACTTCCAGCTACAGAGAGGAGCAAGACAGGGCTGCCCCCTGTCTCCACTCTTGTTTATGTTAGCGACCGAACCTCTGGCAATAGCCCTGTGGGATACGAAAACCTGGAAGGGAATCCGGAGAGGAGACAGAGAGCACAGAGTTTCACTCTATGCAGATGACCAGCTCCTCTATGTCCCAAAGCCACAGGAGGGACTGAAGGTAATACTGCAGACCCTGAATGAATTTGGAACCCTTTCGGGCTACAAACCTAACCTGGGCAAAGGGGAGGGAAGGGACAGTGGGAATATGCAAGGGTAGGCGGGGGGGAGGACGGAAGGGGGGAGGGACCATAGACCGACACAGAGGGCGGCGAAATGTACATAGGATCAATTAAAAGAAAGTCAAAATAAACCTCTTCTGTACAATAAAGTAAATTAAAAATGTGATGTAAAAAGACAACTGTTTATAAATATGAGAAATGCCAATAAAAAAGATTTAAAACAAAAAATTTAGGAACATATGACTTGGCCATTCAGCCCTCTGAGCCTCCTTCAATAAGATCATGGCTGATCTGGTAGTTGTCTCAACTCTACTTTCCTGCATGCTCCCTTGTCGATCAGTGTTATGGGCGAGGCGTTTTCAGAACCCCAAAATGTATCATGAAGTTCAAGCAACCTCTCCCTTTAATGTATTTGTTGCTTTTCCTAGCACATGGCTTGGTCCTTAGGTGTGGGATTACAATTATGGACACGTGGGTTTTTAAACACAAAACACTGTTTATTCCATGAACTCAATTTAACATCTTCAATAAACATTGGATCTCTTAACACCCCTTACTTCAAAGATAACTCAGAAAATATTGCAACAGTAAATAATTCCTCAAAATGTTCCTTCAAACTTCCAAGAGACTTAACACCTTTAAACAGAATCACATCAGGTTAAAGGCTTTACTATTATGAGTTTAAATCACCCAAATGATCCAGAGATAGTCTTTCATTGCAGAGATCCAGCTCACTGCAAACACAGACACTGCCAAACTCTTTTCAAACTGCAAAACTAAACTTCAAAATGGCTGATCAAAAGCCCAGCTCCACCCACACTCTGACATCACTGCATTTCCTTAAAGGTACTTTGCTTAAACATCCATGTCTTAAAGGTACTCTCACATGACACCTCCCCCCAAGAAAAAAAAATAAACCATCAACTTCAAGATAGTTTCATTTTTCACTTTTGCATCATCCACTAAGAAATGTACACAGTAAACATACTTTTTCGTTTTTTAAAGAAACAACGGATGCAAACAGGTATAATAATATAGTCCATTTTTCTTTGTTCTTCCTCCAACCAAAATCCTTCTTGATTGACAGTCTCTTTGAACAAAGTCTCTGCACGATCCATCCACTCCTCTACTCCTCGGCATTTCTCTTCAGAATCAGATAATTTAGTTCAATCTGACCACAGAATCCCTTGCAATTCTCCAATACAGGAGCATTGGCGATCACAGCTTTCAGGCTATGTTGAATGTCCGCTGTCCATTGAATTGTTTTTTTAATTTAGAGGACCCAATTCATTTTTTCCAATTAAGGGGAAATTCAGCTTTGCCAATCCACCTAGCTTGCACATTTGTTCGATTGTGGGGGCGGAACCCACGCAAACACGGTGGGAATGTGCAAACTCCACACGGACAGTGACCCAGAGCCGGGATTGAACCTGGGACCTCGGTGCTGTGAGGCAGCAGTGCTAATACACTGTGCCACCATGCTGCCCCATTGAATTTTTTTAACGTTTCTTCAGCAATTCCATCAGTGGAGTAATCACGCCACAAAACCTTTGCACAACTGTTCGATCAAATCCACTCATGCGAAGAAATCGTATTATTTCCCTTCCTCTTGAAGGTATCAGAAACTCCCACCCACTATACTGAAGCACTTTACTTTTAGCAGTAAATAAAGATTAATTCTGACAGCTCTATTACAATCAAAATGTTCTATGGGCCGTTATATTCCTCTTACCTCATGACCAAAAATTAGTTCAAAAGGACTAAATTTGGTAAACTCATTAGGTGCATCCCTAATAATTGTAAACAATATGAATGGAATTCCTTTATCCCAATCCTCTGGTTAATTTTGACAATACGCCCTCGACATTGTCTTTAATGTCTGATGCTACCTTTCTAACACTCCTTGCGATTCTGGATGGTACGCAGTTGATTTAAATTATTTTATTCCGAGCTATCCATAACTTCTTTGAATAACTTTGAAGTAAAATTTGATCCTTGATCCGATTGAATTTCTGTGGGTAGTCCATATCTAGTAAAGAATTGAAGTAACTCCTCCACAATTCTTTTAGCTGTAATATTACGTACTGGAATGGCCTCTGGAAACCTAGTAGACACATTCATTACAGTCAAAAGACATTGATTCCTACTTTTTGTTTTAGGAAACGATCCTACACAATCGATTAAGACCCTTGTAAAAGGTTCCTCAAATGCTGCAATGGGTATTAAGGGCACTGGTTTTATCACTGTTTGAGAGTTTCCTATCACTTGACATGTGTGATATGATTGACAAAATGTAACTACATCTTTATGTAGTCCAGGCCAATAAAATTGTTTCTGGATTTTAGCTTGAGTTTTCCTTATTCCCAAAAGACCGCCCACTGGTGCCTCATATGAAACTCGCCACACTGCCTTCCTATACGCTACCGGCAATACTACTTGATGAACTTCTGCCCACTTTTCATCTGCCTGCATATGTACAGGTCCCCACTTTCTCATCAAGACATCATTTTTACGGTAATAACACTCTGGTATACTCTCAGATTCCTCTTCCGTGTATGCTTTCTGATATATCCGTTTTATTTCTACATCTTTCTGTTGTGACTCCGCCAATTTTCCTGAACTAAAAATATCCGCCTCATCCTCCTCCTGTTCTTGTTCTTTTTCAACCACCTGATCAAAATTCGTTTCTGATAATTGCACTTCAACTCCATCTTCACTCTTTGTTTTCTCCTCTGGTCTTAACCTGTGACTTTGCGACCTTGTGACTACATAATCCGGAAAAATCCGAGGATATTCGTCCTTCAACACTTCAGTTGACTGATTTTCCACTGGCTTATCAACCAGAGTAGGCATCAATCCCACCTGCGATCCAGCTGTATCATTACCCAAGATAAACTGTATTCCTGGACAAGATAGTTTATCTATTACTCCTACTACCACTTCACCACTCTTCACTGGACTTTCCAACTTTACCTTATATAATGGAACGCTACTGCTCTCACCCTGAATTCCACATATCACCACCTTTTCTGGCAACATTCTTCTCAAACTACATAATTCCTCATCTATTACCATTAAAGATTGACTAGCCCCTGGATCTCTTAAAATTGTGACTTCTTTACCTGCTCCTCGTGATACACATGAGTGAACTTTACCCACACAGGTAAATTCTTTAAAGACATCTGGCACCTTCTTAACAATTACTTCTTGAACAGGCTGTACAATCGTTTGCACCTCCTTTGCTTCCCTTGGGCTTTCCTTTACCACTCTAACAAACCCCACTGTCTTATCCTGTTTTACCACATCAGCCTTCCCAGTGCTTTTCTTCAACCACCAACACTGTGACTTTACATGGCCTAGTTGATTACAGTGAAAACTTCTGAAACTTTTCATTTCTTTTCCACCCTCCTGGATTTCTTTTTTAATCTGAGGTACACTCTCTTTATTGTCTCTCATCAGATCACCTTTCCCTTTCCCACTTGAGTATTTCACATGTCCCCAGTTTCTATCTCTCACCGGCTGAAACTGATGTTGAAAACCAATCTTTGTTTTATGAACAAATTCATAATCATCTGCCATTTCCGCTGCTAATCTCGCAGCTTTAACCCTCTGTTCTTCCGCAGGAGTTCTTACTACATCAGGAATTGAATTTTTAAACTCCTCCAAAAGTATAATTTCTCTGAGAGCTTCACATGTTTGGTCTCTTTTCAAATCCCTTATCCACCTAGCAAAATGACTTTGTTTGAGCCTTTCAAACTCCATGTATGTTTCACCAAATTCTTTCTTTAAATTTCTAAACCTTTGTCTGCAAGCTTCAGGCACTAGCTCATATGCACTTAAGATGGATTTCCTCAACTTCTCAGACGTTCCAGATACATCCTCTGGTAGTGATGCAAACACTTCACTAGCTCTACCTACCAGCTTTGTTTGAATCAGTAACACCCACATGTCCTGTGGCCATTTCATTTGTTTAGCTACCTTCTCAAATGAAATGAAAAAGGCTTCCACTTCCTTCTCGTCAAACCTTGGCAATGCTTGGACATATATAAATAGATTTCCACCAAGCCTTCGACTATGACGCTCTTTCTCACTATCCTCATCACTATAATCCACTGTACGTTGCCAATTTTTACTGATTGTCATGTTTCATGGCCATTTTCTGAAGTTCAAACTCCCTCTCTTTATCTTTTTCCCTGATCTGCATCTCCGTTTCTTTTTATTTTTGTTCTGCTAGGGCTATTCTTTCTTTTCTCCTTTCTTCTCTCTCCTCTTCTTTTTCTTCTCTCTATCTTTCTCTTTCTTTTTCCTCTCTCTCTCGTTCTCTTTCTTTTTCCTCTCTCCCACTCTTGTATTCAAGCCGCTTTAATTCTTTCTCATGTTCCATTTGGTTAATTTGCAACTGAATTTTGCCATTTCCAATGAGTCAAACTCTATCTCAGGCAACTTTAAATGCTTAACCACCGCCATAATTACCTCATCTTTTCGCATTTTGTCAGGTAATGTTAACTGCAATGTTCTTGCCACATCTAACAGCCTGCTTTTCGTTTCTGTCCGTAAATGCTACGTGTGACATTCTTCACCCACCAAAAACTTCTGAGCCTCTGAAAGGGCCATTGTCCACAACACTCTCCCCACTTAAACTAAAATACCACACCAGAAAAGCAACAATCCTTCACTGTCTTTAAGTTCACAAAAGCCAATCCCATAGATAGACTTTGATCCTGGACGAGCCCCCAAATGTTATGGGCGAGGCGTTTTCAGAACCCCAAAATGTATCATGGAGTTCAACCAACCTCTCCCTTTAATGGAGTTGTTGCTTTTCCTAGCACACGGCTTGTTCCCTAGGAGTGGGATTACAATTATGGACACGTGGGTTTTTAAACACAAAACACTGTTTATTCCATGATCTCAACATGACATCTTAAATAAACATTGGATATCTTAACACCCCTTACTTCAAAGATAACGCCGAAAATATTGCAACAGTAAATAATTCCTCAAAATGGTCCTTCAAACTTCCAAGAGACTTAACACCTTTAAACAGAATCACATCAGGTTAAAGGCTATTATGAGTTTAAATCACCCAAATGATCCAGAGATAGCCTTTCATGGCAGAGATCCAGCTCACTGCAAAACACAGACACTGCCAAGCTCTTTTCAAACCGCAAAACTAAACTGCAAAATGGCTGATATAAAGCGCAGCTCCACCCACACTCTGACATCACTGCATTTTCTTAAAGGTACATTGCTTAAACATCCATGTCTTAAAGGTACTCTCACATGACGATCAGACTCAAGCTCATTCAATGATCCAGCCTCCTGCGAGGAGAATTTCAAAGGTTAGCAACCTTCTGAGTGAAAGCATTCCTCCCGCTCTCCGTTTCAAAATGGGAGCCCCCTTATTTTTAACTGTGCTCCCTCATTCCCACCTCTAAGTAACAACTTTTCAGCACCCGCCCTGTTAAGCCCCTCAGGATCTGATATGTTTCACTAAGATCACCCCTCATTCTTCTAAACTTCAGTGAGTATAGGCCCAAACTGCTCAACATTTCCTCAGAAGCCCGAGCCATCATCCCAGGAATTGGTTCAGTAAACCTCCTCTGGATTGCCTCCAACACAAGTCTATCCCTTCGTGAGTATGGAGATCAAAACTGTACACACAGTCTCACTCCTGACCTGTACTGTGGTAGCAGAACTTCCCTGTGGTATTGTCATAACTATCAGCATTACAAGAGCTAACGTAGTAGCAGGTGTAGCCACGAGAGGGAGCTGCAGATACGACTATATTAAGCAATGATGCTGGACCTTAAGATAAGTAGGAGATAGCGAGAGAAAGGTAATCAGAGCAGTTTGTGTGATAAGGTTAGATTATAGTTATACCAGTGAGTGAGATTAGCAGTATGTGAGTGTAGTTAGATGTTATTTATCAATTCTGTATTCTAAAAGGATTAAAGTCAAAAACCAGTTTAGTAGTGTAAATAAAATCATAGCTTTGTTCATGTAAAAGCTATACTGTGGTCTTTGCGGAACACTATGCAATCCATCCTAAATAAGCAACACAAAGAACACCACTCTATGCAGCTTGCAACTAAGGGATTTGCCTTCCTAATTGCTATTCCTGCACGCTAACATGATGCGATTCCTTTGCAAAGCCACCCACATCCCCCTGTATCACAACATTCTGCATTCTGGTTTTTCTCTTCTTCCTTCTCAAGTGCACACACTCAAGCTTTGTCGCATCATAGTCCATCTGCTAAATTTTTGCCCAGTCAACTCATCTGTATCCAAATGGCGACGCTGCATGGGGCGGCGCGGTATCACAGTGATGGGGTGGTACGGTGGCGCAGTGGTTAGCATTACTGCCTCACAGCGCCGAAGACCTAGGTTCAATCTCGGCCCCAGGACACTGTTGTGACTCGTGTGTGCATGGGTCACACCCCCATAACTCAAAGACGTACAGGGTAAGTGGATTGGCCACGCTCAATTACCCACTAATTGGAAAAAAATAATCTGGTACTCTAAATTTAAGAAGACGGTAGCACAGTGGTTAGCGCCATTAGCGATCGTGGTCAGCGCAGCAAGGAATTGGAAAGGGATCCGGAGAGGAGGCAGAGCACACAGCGTCTTGCTCTATGCTCTTCTACATCTCAAACCTGCGAAACAGCATGGAAAGAATGAATGCACTACAAACCTAACTTGAGCAAAGGCGAGATCTTCCCGGTGAACCCGCAAGTGGGGAGCGGGGTGGGGGGATGGGGGTGGGTGGGTGGGGGCGGTGCTGAGCTGGAGGGTTGCCGTTCAAACGGCCCAACACAACTTCCGCTTCCTGTGGATCCAGAGTGCTTACGGCTGGACAGAGATCCACAAGTGGAACCTGACCAGCCTGACAAGAGGAAATTTAAAAGTACCCGCAGAGATGGGACACACTCCCACTCACCTTGGCGGGGAGGGTGCAGATAATCAAAAGAAACATACTGCTCAGGTTCGTCTTCCAGTTTAGATCCATTCTGATCTACATCCCCAAGGTCTTTTTCAACTCACTGGACAAACTGATTATGACGTTTATATGGGGGGGAAGGGCGGGTGGAGGGAGGTGAGAAGAATGCAAGGATCCCAAAGAGAGTACTGCAGAGGAAAAGATCCATGGGAGGCCTGTCCCTCCCAACCCTGTAACATTAACACGGGACAGCGACCGCAGAGAGAGTAAAGGAGTGGATAAAGGAGCCAGAAGCTGAGTGGGTGCTTAAGGAGGAAGGCTCCTACAGAAGGACCTCCCTCCGGGCCCCAGCCGTGGTGGCACTCCCATTCCAACCTAATAAATATTCAACGAGCTCAGTGGTGATAGCAACACTCCAGTCGTGGAACCAACTGCGACATTTTGGAATAACTGAGATGTCTGATAAAGCCCCCATCTGCAACAACCACAGGTTTGTGCCAGAGACTATGGACACCACCTTCAAAAGGTGGCAACAGGATTGGGAGACACTGACAGTTAAGGACCTTTACACCATTAACAGGCTAACAACGCCCGAAGAGCTGACAGAAAGATTCAAGCTTGCGGGGGGAAGCAAACTTAGGTACATACAAATTAAAAACGCAAAGATTCTCCATTCCCAGCAGCAACCTCTGTAAATCTCCTCTTGTCACCCTATTCTTCAGGAGTCTAAGGCGATTTGTCAGAGACTGTGTTGCGCTGTGGTTGAAGTATGTGCCACAGCCAAATAGCTGTAGTTAGTTGGAGGCAACATAGGTACGTGTGTGGGGGTGGTGGGTTTGTGAGCAGGGCAGGGGTGGGGGTGGGGTCATGCTGCTGAGTGAATGCTTTTATAAAGGCTTTCACCGCTGGCCACCTGCAGGAGATGGTTAAGACTTCTTCCGGCACCACTGAAAAGGCCCCGAGTCTAGACTCCAGGAGCTGACTTCACTGGTCGCCTGATGTTAAAATTTTTATTCAAACATTGAGCAAAGGGCAAATCTGGAGCCAGGTCTTTTCTTACAAGAGGTTCATTCACAAGAGCACTGACTCCCCTTTTCCTCGCCGCTACTCAGGTGTAAACCAGTTCTTCAACACTTAAAAGCAATTCCCCAATTCGAATTGGCTTAACTGCCCAACAAACTAAAGCATGCACTTCATTGTATCAGAATTCCAATATTAACAGCCTGCTCCCACTCACTCCGAAGGCTTTCTTGCCTCCCTCTGTGGAACCTGGTGTCTCTCCTGCTGATATCCATTACCAATTGCTCTCAAATTGCACCCATCGCCCTCGAACTGTGGGTGTTATTCTTTATCTGCTAATTGCCATTCCCTTCACCCTGCATCCTTTCTGTCCATTCACAGTTCGGCCACCTCAGAGAGCAGCTAAGAATCAAACATATTTAGAGCCACATATAGGCCAGACCGGGTAAGGACAACCGATTTCCTTCCCCAAAAGACATTTGTGAACAAGATGGGTTTTTACATCAATTGATGGGTGGCCCAGTGGTTAGCACTGCTGCTTCACAGCGCCAGCGACCTGAGTTCAATTCTGGCTTGGGGTCCTTATCTGTGTGGAGCTTCACATGCCATATTATAGAACATAGAATTTACAGTGCAGAAGGAGGCCATTCAGCCCATCGAGTCTGCACCGGCTCTTGGAAAGAGCACCCCACCCAAGGTCAACACCGCCACCCTATCCCCATAACCCAGTAACCCCACCCACCACTAAGGGCAATTTTGGACACTAAGGGCAATTTATCATGGCCAATCCACCTAACCTGCACATCTTTGGACTGTGGGAGGAAACCGGAGCACCCGGAGGAAACCCACGCACACACGGGGAGGATGTGCAGACTCCGCACAGACAGTGACCCAAGCCGGAATCGAACCTGGGACCCTGGCGCTGTGAAGCAATTGTGCTATCCACAAGGCTACCGTGCTGCCCATCCACAAGGCTACCGTATTCTCCACATGTCTGCGTGAGTTTCCTCCAGGTGCACCGGTTTCCTCCCAGATATGTAGGTGAGGTGGCTTGGCCGAGCTAAATTGCCCCTTAATGTCCAAAGACGTAGCGAAAAGGCGAGGTTGTGGGGTGACAGGGATAAAGCAGAGAGTGGACCTAGGTGGGGTGCTCTTTTGGAGGGTCGGTGCAGCATCGATGGCCTCCACCTGATGATAAGATTCTATGGATGATAGTGTCAAGGTCATTACTGAGCTTCATTAATTAATTGAATTGAAATTCCACCAGCTGCCATGTTGGGACTTGAACCCTTGACTCCACAGCATTCGCCTGTGCCTCTGGATCACTTGTCCAGTATATTACTATGATGCCACCTACTATCTCTCCATCTATTGTATTGAAACAGTTCATAATTTAATTACCTCCATAAAGTCTCTCCTCAGCCTTCTCTTCCCTGGAGAAAAAAAGTTCCAGACTGTTCAATCACCCTTTATTCACTTTAGGATTTTAGATGACATCACAGTGCCATTTTCTGATTCTGATGACAGGCCACCCACCTGAAATATTAACTTTGTTCCTCTCTCCATAGACCTGTGGAATATTTCCAGCATTTTCCATTGAAATTCCACACTAACGGGAGACCAGCAGGGAAGAGGCATCGCGGTCTGCGCAAAAGCACTTTGGATGCTGACAGCTCGGTCTTGATTTGCCACAAGGATAGCTGAACCTGGCACAGCAGAATCCCACAAGGTGTGGTTCAAACCTGGTCTGTGTCGGTGATTGAAGGAGGCCCACGAGGAAACCATCCCCTGATTGTTTTTGTAGACATTGGCTGTGGGATCCTTAAGGTCAGGCAGGGGCTCGGTGAGATGTTGTGAAAGCATTTCATAAATGTGAGTCCCTTTGCTTAATGCAGAGGAACAGGAGAAGACTCCTTGAAATAAAAGCAGGAAGTGATGGAAACGCTCAGCAGGTCTGGCAGCATCTGTGGAGAGAGAAACAGAGTTAAGATTTCAAGTCCAATAACTCTTCAGAACTGGAGAGAGGGAGGAATGTGACAGGTTTTTGCTGTTGAGAAAGGTCGGGGTAGGGGGGCTAGGTGTGCCAGGAGAAACGGTCAGGGATAGGTTTGAGGCCTGGGGTGGTTAAATGACATAGTTGTCATGGAACACAAGGCAAAAGGAAGGTGGTGATAGTTGTAGAGACACAACACATGGCCGGTTGGTCTGCTAACATTGCAGCACTCCCTCAGTACTGACCCTCCTAGAACGCAACGTTCACTCAGGACTGATTCTCCAACAGTGCAGCGCTCCCTCAGGTCTGTCACTCCAACAGTGCAGCGCTCCCTCAGGTCTGTCACTCCAACAGTGCAGCGCTCCCTCAGGACTGATCTTCCAACAGTGAGCGCTACCTCAATACTGTCCCTCCAGCAGTGAGCGGTACTTCAATACTGACTTTCCAATAGTGCAGCACTCCCTCAGGACTGACCCTCGGACAAATAGCACTAGCTGAGTACCGACACTCCGACAATATAGCGCGCTCTCAGTACTGATGCTCCAATAGTGTGGTAATGCCTCAGTCCGGCCACAGAAGTGCATGTATTCTCAGTGCCGGCCTTATGACAATCCTGACCCATCACAAGAAAATGACTCATTTTCAAGTTCGAGTGTGTGTATAGAGCATTGCTTAATGTATAGGAAGCTGAGAATATAGGTGAACGAGGCATTTTCGGTTGTCAGTCGGACACGAGCAGACTGCAGCCAGGATGAGTGCTGCAACCTCATCTATTTTCCATCTCTATTAATGTGTGAGACAAAGAAACCAAGAGTAATATGTGGTGACAATAAACAGCTTGGTGTAAGTTGTGAGATGGACACAAACATGCTGCAACAAGGTGTCCAGACAAAAGGAGGTGTTAATTTAAACTGCTCTGAATTCCCCACTCTCTCCCTGCCCCGAAACAAAAAGGTGATTAATTTATTCTGATATCCCCCTTCATAAATGATGATGTGGCACAATGGTTAGGACTGCTGCCTCAAGGCGTCGAGGTCCCAGGTTCGATTCTGAGTCACTATCCGTGTGGAGTTTTGCTCCCACAACTAGTGATAATTTACCAAAATTCACTAGCCTCTGGGGTGGTCCCGGCGGATTGGAAATTAGCAAACGTGACACCACTGTTTAAAAAAGGAGGTAGGCAGAAAGCGGGTAATTAAAGGCCAGTAAGCTTAACTTCGGTAGTAGGGAAGATGCTGGAATCTATCATCAAGGAAGAAATAGCGAGGCATCTGGATGGAAATTGTCCCATTGGGCAGATGCAGCATGGGTTCATAAAGGGAAGGTCGTGCCTAACTAATTTAGTGGAATTTTTTGAGGACATTAACAGTGCGGTAGATAACGGGGAGCCAATGGATGTGGTCTATCTGGATTTCCAGAAAGCCTTTGACAAGGTGCCACACAAAAGGTTGCTGCATAAGATAAAGATGCATGCCATTAAGGGGAAAGTAGTAGCATGGATAGAGGATTGGTTAATTAATAGAAAGCAAAGAGTGGGGATTAATGGGTGTTTCTCTCGTTGGCAATCAGTAGCTAGTGGTGTCCCTCAATGATCAGTGTTGGGCCCACAACTGTTCACAATTTACATAGATGATTTGGAGTTGGGGACCAAGGGCAATGTGTCCAAGTTTGCAGACGACACTAAGATAAGTGGTAAAGCAAAAAGTGCAGAGGATACTGGAAGTCTGCAGAGGGATTTGGATAGGCTAAGTGAATGGGCCAGTGTCTGGCAGATGGAATACAATGTTGACAAATGTGAGGTTATCCATTTTGGTAGGAATGACAGCAAAAGGGATTATTATATAAATTATAACATATTAAAACATGCTGCTGTGCAGAGAGACCTGGGTGTGCTAGTGCATGAGTCGCAAAAAGTTGGTTTACAGGTGCAACAGGTGATTAAGAAGGCAAATGGAATGTTGTCCTTCATTGCTAGAGGGATGGAGTTTAAGACTAGGGAGGTTATGCTGCAATTGTATAAGGTGTTAGTGAGGCCACACCTGGAGTATTGTGTTCAGTTTTGGTCTCCTTACTTGAGAAAGGACGTACTGGCACTGGAGGATGTGCAGAGGAGATTCACTAGGTTAATCCCAGAGCTGAAGGGGTTGGATTACGAGGAGACTGGGACTGTATCGTTGGAATTTAGAAGGATGAGGGGGGATCTTATAGAAACATACAAGATTATGAAGGGAATAGATAGGATAGATGCGGGCAGGTTGTTTCCACTGGCGGGTGAAAGCAGAACGAGGGAGCATAGCATCAAAATAAGGGGAAGTAGATTTAGGACTGAGTTTAGGAGGAACTTCTTCACCCAAAGGGTTGTGAATCTATGGAATTCCTTGCCCAGTGAAGCAGTAGAGGCTCCTTCATTAAATGTTTTTAAGATAAAGATAGATAGTTTTTTGAAGAATAAAGGGATTAAGGGTTATGGCGTTCGGGCCGGAAAGTGGAGCTGAGTCCACAAAAAAATCAGCCATGATCTCATTCAATGGTGGAACAGGCTCGAGGGGCCAGATGGCCTACTCCTGCTCCTAGTTCTTATGTTCTTATGTAACCCAAAGATGTGCAGGGTGGTGGATTGGCCACGCTAAATTGCCGCTTAATTGGAAAAAATGAATTGGGTACTCTAAATTAATTTTTTTTAAATATAAATATAAATGTATTTTCTCCAATCCTTAAATTTGTAAATGTTCCAATGTTCTATGAATAACTTCGACAAGAAACTTCAGGTAAAATAAAATTAAAAGAATTGTCTTATTTTTACACGCACATGAGAGTGGTTTTGAAACATCCATCCCATTTATATTGGCACAATATTGGGGGATAACGAAAACGGAACAAATTACCCCAGTGACTCCATAACTACACCTAACCTGCGCCTCTCTGGACACTAAGGGGCAATTTAGAAAGGCCAATCCACCTTTGAGCTGTGGGAGGAATCCGGACAAGCCGGAGGAAGCCCACGGGGTGAATGTGCAAACTCCAGAATTGATCCCGGATCTCTAGCGCTGAAAAGTAGCAGTGCTACCACTGTGTCACAGTGCTGCTTCCTGTCACATTGGAGGTCAAAACAGCAACTGCCGGAATTCAGTTCCAACAGACAATATCACCGTGCAACTTCGGGGAGGCCTTATGACATAGAATCACAGAACCCTACAGTGCAGGGGGCGGTCATTGAGCCCATCAAATCTGTACTGACCCTCCAAAAGAATGCCCACTCCCTGCTCCAACTCCATAACCCACCTTATCTTTCGACACAAAGGAGCAACTTAGCATGACCTTTGGTCTGTTGGAGGCAACCGGAGGAAACCCACGCAAACACAGGGAGAATGTGCTCCACACGGAGAGTCATGAACCTGGGTCCTGTTGTGTTATGCTTCTTCATGTAGCATAAGCTGCTTCCTTGATGTGTGCTCTGCCAAAGGAAGGTTCAGACTTGGAGATAGGTTTAACACACTTATTGAACAGTTAACAATTCTACTTGAGTTCGACTCTCCTGTTAATCTTGCTATAGTAACTCAGTCTAACTAACCAGTCTGCTCTAATCCATGTGGTGGGTATGATGCTTCTCATCTGCCCCTGTCTCTCTTGAGTGTCGCCTGTGGAAAAGAGAAAAAGCATGTGTGCCCTGTCCTTTTATATGGGTCGCCCCCATGTGGTAGTGTCACCTCTGGGTGTCTTGACTAACCATTGGTCGTGTCCTACCTTACTGACCTACTGGTTGAATATCTGTGTGTCATGATGTCTCTGGTGCTCCCTCTAGTGTTTAGTCTTAGTGTATTTACATTAACCTCTTGTGTATTTACAGTGATGCATATCACCACATCCCCCCTTTTTCTTGTTACATATTTTCTGTACAGTGTTCAAGATAATTGAACAGAATAGGTAGATAATTGATGGCATGTACAAATCATGATGACAGTGGTGATGATACAATACCAAATAATATGTATGAGTCCAAAGTTCATGAATTTATACGGTTGAGTGGCTTTCTTGTTTTGTTGTCATTGCTTTGTGAATGCCGTCATTGTGCCTGTGCTTCAGGAACCAAGAAGTGATCAGGAGGTGTTCAAATGGTCAAATCACTTTGTTCTCTGATTTGGACTCTTTTTTTTTTCTGATGCTTGTGGTAGCGATGCAGTATGTCATCTGGCCTGGACTGTTTCTTGTGATTGCGATATTGATGCAGGATGTCACCTGCCTTGAAAGCTGGGTTGCTTGTTCGTAGTGGAGCAAACTTGAATCGGTGAGATTTGCTGTCAAGCCATGGTATGTCTGTACCCTTGCCAGTGTTGGGAGCTGTGCTGATACATTGTCCTGCATTTGCAGAGTTGTACCATGTCATACCAGTCATTGTTCTATTGTTGTTGTCATTGTTGTTATTGACGTGCTTGTTGTTGACATTGTTGCCTCTGGTACGCTTCTTGTTATTGTCTTTGTTGTTGGTTTTGTAGGTTTTGGTGTTGTGCTCAATGACCACCCTTTGTGGATAAGTCGAGTACTTCACATAGTTACTTGTGTCAGTGTCCTTTGTGGCATCTGCTGTTTCATTGAGCGTGCCATCTCTGATTCCTCGGCGCTCCCCGTCTGGAGCCATGTCCGGTTCACAGGAATCATCTTCATCTTGTCGATACTCCCCGTCTGGAGTCCTTTCTGGTTCACCGGAATCAGCTTTGGTTTCTTGACACTCCCCGTCCGGAGTTATTTCTGGTTCACTTGAATCATCTGAGGTATCACTTGAATCATCTGAGGTGTCTTGATGCTCCCCATCCGGAATCAAAACATTCAGGAATGCATTTTCTTGTGGAGAGGCTCGAGTGGATGAGGTTTGAATTCGTGTGGTGTCACTGGAGTCATTAGTAACCTCACTTTGATTGTCGAGTTCCTCTGGGCATACTAGCTGAGATCTGTCAGTCGCGCTGAGATGTCACACATCTTGTATAGGAATTGTGAAGCATTTGTCACTTGTCGCACATACAGTGGGTAGACCTTCAGTGTCTTCCTGTCGGTTAGATGAGCTGGGTAGACTGTCAGAGTCTTCTTCTGGTGGCTCAAATAATCTGGGTAGACTGTCATAGTCTTTTTGCTGTTCACGTGAGCATGGTAGACTGTCATAGTCATCTTGCTGTGTGCACTTGAGCATGGCAGACTTGCATCGTCTGCTGCTGATTGCTCAGATAAGATTGCTAGACCTTCGTGGTCTTGTTCATGCAAGGACTGTGCTCTGGAGTCTTGCGTTGTTTCCATCGTGGAGTCTGTCAATGAGGTCGCTGTGGAGGCTTGTATCGCTCTCTCTGTGGAGTCTGGCATCATTCCCTGTGTGGAATCATGCAGTGGTCTCACTGTGGAGTCGATCTGTGCGTTCTCAATCGAGTCATGCAGTAGTCTCGCTGTGGAGTCTTTCTGTGTTCTCTGTGTGGAGACGTGCAATGGTCTCACTGTGGAGTCTGTCATCACTTTCTGTGTGGAGTTGGGGACTCTTCGAGGTGTGTGGACCACTCTCTGTGTGGAGTCGGGGACTCTTCGTGGTGCGTGGACGACTCTCTGTGTGGAATCAGGCCGCTCTCTGTGGGCTTGGAACTCTCTCTTGGCGTCAGGCTGCTCTCTGTGGGTTTGTATCGTTCTGTCTCTTGGCGTCAGGCCACAGCAGAATCCTGTACTTCTGGTATAGGATGTCATCAATGCTGGGCTGAGGATCCTCAAATCCGAAGAACTCGTCCATGTCTGTGTCGGATTCTTCACTGTACAGCACATCTCGTTGAGGTTCGGATTTTTTACTGAGGTCGCCACGTCCAATGATGAAATCATCTTCCGAGTCGTATTCTTCAAGGACCATATCATCACTTTTTGTGTTGGAGCTGTCTTTGTGCTCGCGATGTCCAAAGAAGTAATCAACGTCTGAGTCGGAGACTTCAAGGACCAAACATTTCTTTGGCCGGTGCTAACCGCTTGTTGCAGGGTTCTGCGGAGGTTATCTTCTGCTATTGGTCGAAGTTCAGGCATTGTGCTATTGTTCCAGGTGAAAGAATTGTGTTTTACTGCTTAAAATTTTTTAAAAACTTATTTTCGGGCATTTCCACTTTAAGTGGGCGTGGTCTGGGGCCTCTGACGTCATGACGCTTGTGACGTAGAGCGTAGGAATGGATCGCGCATGCACAGATCGCTTTTCCTTTTCTATGTTCTCTTTTTGCAGCTGCGCATGTGCTGCTCCTCGCGCATGCGCAAAACACTGTTTTGCCACTTCGCGTCTTCTGGGCAACTGCGCATGTGCAGCTCCTTTCTCAAGATGGGTGTCAATCAAAATTGCTGTGTTCTGCATTTGCAAGCCTGCCTTAGACTCGTGGTGAGTATTGGTGCCTCTTTTGCCGTTCTGTCTTTAGTTTTCCTCGCAGTATCTGTCAAACTTTTCCAGGACTGTCTGGAAGTCTCTCTTATTTTTCCCTTTGGAGTACTTCAAGGTCTTGAAGATTTCTGCTGCACTTACACCGGCAAAGGTGAACAGGACCTTTATTTTCTCTGCATCCACCACGCCATCTAGGTCGGACGATACCAGCTAGATCTCAAATCTCTCCCTGAATGCACGCCAGTTTGCACTGAGATTGCCGTGGCACCTGTGCTGCTGTGGAACCGGAATCTCGAACATCTTGCCTGGGTGCTGTTGCTGGTAGTCACAGATCTTGAGTTGAACTGTATGGATTCAACAGGGCACTCCTGGAACCATGTTGTGTTGTGCTTTTTCATGTAGCATAAGCTGCTTCCTTGATGTATGCTCTGACAAAGGAAGGTTCAGACTTGGAGATAGATTTAACACATTTATTGAACAGTTAACAATTCTCTTACTTGAGTTTGACTCTCCTGTTAATCTTGATATCGTAACTCAGTCTAACTAACCAGTCTGCTCTAATCCATGCGGTGGGTGTGATGCTTCCGACCTGCCCCTATCTCTCTGAGTGCCGCCTGAGGAAAAGAGAAAGAGCATGTGTGCCCTGTCCTCTTATATGGGTTGCCCCCTTGTGGTAGTGTCACCTCTGGGTGCATTGACTGCCCATTGGTCGTGTCCTACCTTACTGACCTATTGGTTGAATATCTGTGTGTCATGATGTCTCTGGTGCTCCCTCTACTGTTTATTTAGTCTTAGTATATTTACATTAACCCCTTGTGTATTTACAGTGATGTATATCGCTACAGGTCCTTGACGCTGTGAATACCTCCTCAGTGTTGGACATAAGATGACTGGAATCCTGAGGTTTAATTGGAGTCAAGGTTCCTTTTGTGATTTTGGAGACACTGGTGTTGGGTTAACTAATGGACGCTCACTTTGTCAAAGCTCATTGTGTTAGGACTGTGAAGGCTTTGACCTGTAAAACCATTGTAGGAGATTAAGACCTGCAAAGGTTTTCCTTTGTTCAATGTCTGCTGGAACAGACTCACTTTCCCCGTGGCTACTTCCTTAGCCCTCTATTATATTCTCTATACACACACGACTGCATGGTAACATTTGGTTCCAACTCCATCTACAAGTTTGCTGACCACACGACCATAGTGGGTTGGATCTCGAACAACGACAAGTCAGAATACAGGAGAGAGATCGAGAATCTAGTGAAGTGGTGTAACAACAACAATCTTTCCTCAATGCCAGCAAAACTAAAGAGCTGGTCATTGACTTCAGGATGCAAAGTACTGTACACACCCGTCTGCATCAACAGGGCCGAGGTGGAGATGGTTGACAGTTTCAAAGTCCTAGGGGTGCACATCACCAAAAATCTGTCCTGGTCCACCCACGACGATGTTACCACCAAGAAAGCACAACAGCACTTTTACTTCCTCAGGAAACAAAGGAAATTCGGCAAGTCCACATTGAATCTTACCAACTTTTACAGGTGTAACATAGAAAGCATCCTATCTGGCTTCATCACAGTCTGGTATGGCAACTGCTCGGCCCAAGACCGCAAGAAACTTCAGAGTCGTGAACACCGCCCAGTCCATCACACAAACCCGCCTCCCATCCATTGACTCTATCTACACCTTCCGCCACTTTGGGAAAGCAGGCAGCATAAACAAACACCCCTTCCTCCCGGCTTACTCACTTTCCAACTTCTTCCATCGGGCAGGAGATATAAAAATCTGAGAACATGCACGAACAGACTCAAAAACAGTTTCTTCCCCCTGTGACCAGACGCCTAAATGACCCTCTTATGGGCTGACCTGATTAATACTACACTCCTGTATGCTCCACCCAATTCCGGTGTCTAAGTATTTACATTGTGTCCCTTGTGTTGCCCTATAAAGTATTTCCTTTACTTTTCATGTACGAATGATCAGTTTGAGCTGTACGCAGAAAAATACTTTTCACTGTACCTCGGTACACGTGACAATAAACAAATCCAATCCTTTAAAACTGCTTCAGGGCATCGGGTGACCTGCTGAACCAGTTTGTCCACTCAGCCATTACTCATTTTGAAGGAAGTACATAATAAATGACTTTATAAAATACTCCATCCGATGAACATACATTGTTTTATCTTTCACGTCTCGACTGGGACTGAGCTAATTTTTGTTCATTTTCATTTTTTAAATAATCTTTATTGTCACAAATAGGCTTATATTAATACTGCAATGAAATTACTATGAAAATCCCCTAGTCGCCACATTCCGGCACCTGTTCGGGTACACTGAGGGAAAATTCAGAATATCCAAAATACCTAGCAGCACGTCTTTCAGGACTTGTGGGAGGAAACCAGAGGAACCCACGCAGACAGGGAGAACATGCAGACTCCACACAGACATGACCCAAGCCGGGAATTGAACCTGGGTCTCTGGAGCTGTGAAGCAACAGCATCTCCATGCTGCTCAGCTACCGAGCCACCTAGTAGAGTGGGTGAGAAAGTGGTAGAGGGACTGTAATGTGGGAAGTGTGAGGTGACTCACGTTGCTGTTTAGAATCGAGAAACAGAACAATATATTGATGTTCAGAAGAATTTGGCTGTACTCGATTAAGGAACACAATGACAAGTGTCCATTGAATTACAAGGGGATTGGAGTCCATAATCAAGAAAATATTACAGGGCTTTGGTGAGAAAACACTGTGCCCATGTTTAAGTGAAGGTTCACAAGATTGGTTCCTGGAATGAGAGTGTTGTCCTCTGACGAAAGGCTAAGTAAATTAAGTCCATATTCTCAGGTGTTTAGAAGAATGGGAGGTGACCTCATTGAATCAGACAGTATTCTGAAGGGGCTTGGCAGGGAAGATACTGTGAGGAAGTTCCTCCTGGCAGAAGAATGCAGAATACAGGACACACTCAGGACAAGGAATAATCGTTTAGGGCTGAGATGTGAGGAAACTTCTTCAAGTCAAAGTATGATGAATATTTTGAATTCCCTACACTGGTGGATAATAGATGTTCCACTATTGAATATCCTTCAGACTGAGAGAGGCCAATTTTTTTTTCCAGAAAATATTTTATTGAGGCATTTATAATTTTAGCATTTTAACATTCTAAACAACAGAGCAGTCCAACACACACAAAAACCCCACAATAACATACCCAACTTCCCCCCGCCCTAACTCCTAGCTACCCATATATTAGACTCTCTGCACTTATTCGTCACTTCCATGCCTCTCCTTCCCCCCCCCCCCCCCCCCCCCACTGTAAAAGTAAAAATGGGAAAATATGTCATTTGAAACATGGAAGTCTGGCAATACCTGGATACGGCTACATGAGAGAATGTAGGGAAAAGTCCCACGAAGGGTTAACAGCAGCTGCAGAAGAAGCTTTTGAAATGCAGGTAGCCTTTATCAAACAGGCATTAAGAAAACAGCTTGTGACTATTCAAGCTGTAAAACTGATGCATATCTTTTAAGTCACAGCACATTGAACTTTTAGTTATTTGGAAAAAAGCAATATTTTGCACCTTCTTTGAAGTTAATTATTTTAGGAAGCAGCTAAAAAAGAATTGCTAGGATCTTCAGTTGAATTGGATGTCAAATGTTTAGGTGTGAAATTCTGCTGACACCAGGTGAATATGGGAAGCTGGAGACAACGTGTCCACAGGAACACACGTTAGCCCCAAATCGGAGTCAGAGTTCTGAGCTGAGGGCACTACTTGGTAATAAAGCAACTTTAGAAGTGACAGGAACCAGATGTAACACCCCTCTGGGATCAAAGCACTTTTGAACATCACAAGGGAAACAATGTATTCAGAGTTCGATGAGCTGAAGTCATGCTCAATATGAATACATAGTCGTGTTAGAAATAATTCAGATTAAAGGTACCTTGTACAATCAAGAGTAAAATAAAGTTATTTTACGATCCTGTCATATAAATTTAATAACTACTCTAAGGGAATATAAACCCTAAAAATCGGGGCCAGCCAGCAGAGTCAGCTCTCATAGCTCGGTCATGGGAAGAATAGAACATAGCAACTGAGCAGAACAGCGAATCCATCTGAGGAAGACCAAAGGCTAAAGAAGAGAGAGTCAGCTCTCATAGCTGCCCTCGGTCATGGGAAGGATAGAGCACAGAAACCGGGCGGAACAGTGAATCCACCTGAGGAAGACCAAAAGTTAAAGAAGAGGGATTGTCAAGGTAGACCTGAAGGTCTTTTCAACTAACCATGAGAATCCAGAAGCAAGATCTTTTTACTTTTCTGTAAAGACAGTGATTGCATCTTTTAAAGAAAAAATATAATAATAAAATAACTTAAAGTTTTAACCTGAAACGGTGGTTATTACAAAGTCTACTTTACTTACTTAGCAATGTGGGACCCAGGATCCATGCTACTAAGTGGTCAGTAGATAAAATTCTTCGATGAAGATATGGGTTATACCGGGGGATAACTTGAAAATGTAGATTGACCCAAATAGCACCCACCTAAGTCTGCATAGGAGTCAGGGAGTGAAAATCCCTGTTCACCATTTAGAATGTCTTATTGACCCTTTTTGGTATAGGGGAAATTCTAAGAATAGTGGTGAGTCTTTTAGTCCACCCCCCATCACCACACCCCCCCTCCCCCGCGCACCCCCCACCCCCCACCCCCGCCCAGCCTGTTGCTGATGGTCAGTTTTCCTTAAAGAAGTCGATGAATGGCTGCCACCTCCGAGCGAAACCCTGTAATGAACCCCTTAAGGCGAACTTAATCATCTCTAGCCTGAGAAACCCCGTCATTAGGGGGAGGCGGTGGCACACTAGAATTGTCGCTGGACTAGTAATCCAGAAACCCACATTAATGCTCGGGGACCCGAGTTCGAATCTCACCAAGGTAGCAAATGGAATTTAAACTCAATAAAATATCAGAAATATCATAAAACTAGCAGTCGATTTCGGCGTGAGAACAGCTGGTGAGTCAGTTTCAGCGGGAGCATTGCGGAAATGGTTGCTGGGAGGTAAGTCTGTCCTTTAAAAGCACTTGTCTTTGCAGGGGCAGGCCAGTCGATTTCGGCGTGAGAACAGCTGGTGAGTCAGTTTCAGCGGGAGCATTGCGGAAGTGGTTGCTGGGAGGTAAGTCTGTCCTTTAAAAGCACTTGTCTTTGCAGGGGCAGGCCAGTCGATTTCGGCGTGAGAACAGCTGGTGAGTCAGTTTCAGCGGGAGCAGTGCGGAAGTGGTTGCTGGGAGGTAAGTCAACCTTTAAAAGCACTTGTCTTTGCAGGGGCAGGCCAGTCGATTTCGGCGTGAGAACAGCTGGTGAGTCAGTTTCAGCGGGAGCATTGCGGAAGTGGTTGCTGGGAGGTAAGTCTGTCCTTTAAAAGCACTTGTCTTTGCAGGGGCAGGCCAGTCGATTTCGGCGTGAGAACAGCTGGTGAGTCAGTTTCTGCGGGAGCATTGCGGAAGTGGCTGCTGGGAGGTAAGTCAACCTTTAAAAGCACTTGTCTTTGCAGGGGCAGGCCAGTCGATTTCGGCGTGAGAACAGCTGGTGAGTCAGTTTCAGCGGGAGCATTGCGGAAGTGGTTGCTGGGACGTAAGTCTGTCCTTTAAAAGCACTTGTCTTTGCAGGGGCAGGCCAGTCGATTTCGGCGGGAGTGGAGCTCGCTGGTTAGTCAATTTCAGCAGGAGCTGAGAATTTTTCTTTTTTTTTTTAATTAGTTTTTTAGGCGGGAACAGGAAGTCGACCCGCGGACGTCTGGGAAGACCCTCACCAATAAATTCTGGTGGAGAGGAAACCCGAGACACTACACGTGTAGTGTCTCCCACCCGCCCTCCTCCTCTAACCTAATAATAAAACCCATTGGTCTGAGGTAAGTACCATATTTTATTATATTATTATTAATTTTTTATTAAAAAATTAATTTAGTTGTTAGCCAGATCTTGGTAGAAAGTTAGAGGAATGGCAGGGAAGGGAGTGCAATGTTCCTCCTGCAGGATGTTTGAGGTGAGGGATGCAGTTAGTGTCCCTGCTGATTTTACCTGCAGGAAGTGCTGCCATCTCCAGCTCCTCCAAGTCCGAGTTAGGGAACTGGAGCTGGAGTTGGAAGAACTTTGGATCATTCGGGAGGCAGAAGGGGTCATAGATAGCAGCTTCAGGGAATTAGTTACACCAAAGATTGGAGATAGGTGGGTAACTGTAAGAGGGACTGGGAAAAAGCAGTCAGTGCAGGGATCCCCTGCGGGCGTTCCCCTGAGAAACAAGTATACCGCTTTGGATACTTGTGGGGGGGGGGACTTACCAGGGGTAAGCCATGGGGTACGGGCCTCTGGCACGGAGTCTGTCCCTGTTGCTCAGAATGGAAGGGGGGAGAGGAGCAGAGCATTAGTAATTGGGGACTCTATAGTCAGGGACACAGATAGGAGATTTTGTGGGAGCGTGAGAGACTCACGTTTGGTATGTTGCCTCCCAGGTGCAAGGGTACGTGATGTCTCAGATCGTGTTTTCCGGGTCCTTAGGGGGGAGGGGGAGCAGCCCCAAGTCGTGGTCCACATTGGCACTAACGACATAGGTAGGAAAGGGGACAAGGATGTCAGGCAGGCTTTCAGGGAGCTAGGATGGAAGCTCAGAACTAGAACAAACAGAGCTGTTATCTCTGGGTTGTTGCCCGTGCCACGTGATAGTGAGATGAGGAATAGGGAGAGAGAGCATTTAAACACGTGGCTACAGGGATGGTGCAGGCGGGAGGGATTCAGATTTCTGGATAACTGGGGCTCTTTCTGGGGAAGGTGGGACCTCTACAGACAGGATGGTCTACATCTGAACCTGAGGGGCACAAATATCCTGGGGGGGAGATTTGTTAGTGCTCTTTGGGGGGGTTTAAACTAATGCAGCAGGGGCATGGGAACCTGGATTGTAGTTTTAGGGTAAGGGAGAATGAGAGTATAGAGGTCAGGAGCACAGATTTGACGTCGCAGGAGGGGGCCAGTGTTCAGGTAGGTGGTTTGAAGTGTGTCTACTTCAATGCCAGGAGTATACGAAACAAGGTAGGGGAACTGGCAGCATGGGTTGGTACCTGGGACTTCGATGTTGTGGCCATTTCGGAGCATGGATAGAGCAGGGACAGGAATGGATGTTGCAGGTTCCGGGGTTTAGGTGTTTTAGTAAGCTCAGAGAAGGAGGCAAAAGAGGGGGAGGTGTGGCACTGCTAGTCAAGAGCAGTATTACGGTGGCGGAGAGGATGCTAGATGGGGACTCTTCTTCCGAGGTAGTATGGGCTGAAGTTAGAAACAGGAAAGGAGAGGTCACCCTGTTGGGAGTTTTTTATAGGCCTCCTAATAGTTCTAGGGATGTAGAGGAAAGGATGGCGAAGATGATTCTGGATATGAGCGAAAGTAACAGGGTAGTTATTATGGGAGACTTTAACTTTCCAAATATTGACTGGAAAAGATATAGTTCGAGTACAATAGATGGGTCATTTTTTTGTACAGTGTGTGCAGGAGGGTTTCCTGAAACAATATGTTGACAGGCCAACAAGAGGCGAGGCCACGTTGGATTTGGTTTTGGGTAATGAACCAGGCCAGGTGTTGGATTTGGAGGTAGGAGAGCACTTTGGGGACAGTGACCACAATTCGGTGACGTTTACGTTAATGATGGAAAGGGATAAGTATACACCGCAGGGCAAGAGTTATAGCTGGGGGAAGGGCAATTATGATGCCATTAGACGTGACTTGGGGGGGATAAGGTGGAGAAGTAGGCTGCAAGTGTTGGGCACACTGGATAAGTGGGGCTTGTTCAAGGATCAGCTACTGCGTGTTCTTGATAAGTATGTACCGGTCAGGCAGGGAGGAAGGCGTCGAGCGAGGGAACCGTGGTTTACCAAGGAAGTGGAATCTCTTGTTAAGAGGAAGAAGGAGGCCTATGTGAAGATGAGGTGTGAAGTTTCAGTTGGGGCGATGGATAGTTACAAGGTAGCGAGGAAGGATCTAAAGAGAGAGCTAAGACGAGCAAGGAGGGGACATGAGAAGTATTTGGCAGGAAGGATCAAGGAAAACCCAAAAGCTTTCTATAGGTATGTCAGGAATAAGCGAATGACTAGGGAAAGAGTAGGACCAGTCAAGGACAGGGATGGGAAATTGTGTGTGGAGTCTGAAGAGATAGGCGAGATACTAAATGAATATTTTTCGTCAGTATTCACTCAGGAAAAAGATAATGTTGTGGAGGAGAATGCTGAGCCCCAGGCTAATAGAATAGATGGCATTGAGGTACGTAGGGAAGAGGTGTTGGCAATTCTGGACAGGCTGAAAATAGATAAGTCCCCGGGACCTGATGGGATTTATCCTAGGATTCTCTGGGAGGCCAGGGAAGAGATTGCTGGACCTTTGGCTTTGATTTTTATGTCATCATTGGCTACAGGAATAGTGCCAGAGGACTGGAGGACAGCAAATGTGGTCCCTTTGTTCAAAAAGGGGAGCAGAGACAACCCCGGCAATTATAGACCGGTGAGCCTCACGTCTGTAGTGGGTAAAGTCTTGGAGGGGATTATAAGAGACAAGATTTATAATCATCTAGATAGGAATAATATGATCAGGGATAGTCAGCATGGCTTTGTGAAGGGTAGGTCATGCCTCACAAACCTTATTGAGTTCTTTGAGAAGGTGACTGAACAGGTAGACGAGGGTAGAGCAGTTGATGTGGTGTATATGGATTTCAGCAAAGCGTTTGATAAGGTTCCCCACGGTAGGCTATTGCAAAAAATACGGAGGCTGGGGATTGTGGGTGATTTAGAGATGTGGATCAGAAATTGGCTAGCTGAAAGAAGACAGAGGGTGGTGGTTGATGGGAAATGTTCAGAATGGAGTACAGTCACAAGTGGAGTACCACAAGGATCTGTTCTGGGGCCGTTGCTGTTTGTCATTTTTATCAATGACCTAGAGGAAGGCGCAGAAGGGTGGGTGAGTAAATTTGCAGACGATACTAAAGTCGGTGGTGTTGTCGATAATGTGGAAGGATGTAGCAGGTTACAGAGGGATATAGATAAGCTGCAGAGCTGGGCTGAGAGGTGGCAAATGGAGTTTAATGTAGAGAAGTGTGAGGTGATTCACTTTGGAAGGAATAACAGGAATGCGGAATATTTGGCTAATGGTAAAGTTCTTGAAAGTGTGGATGAGCAGAGGGATCTAGGTGTCCATGTACATAGATCCCTGAAAGTTGCCACCCAGGTTGATAGGGTTGTGAAGAAGGCCTATGGAGTGTTGGCCTTTATTGGTAGAGGGATTGAGTTCCGGAGTCGGAAGGTCATGTTGCAGCTGTACAGAACTCTGGTACGGCCGCATTTGGAGTATTGCGTACAGATCTGGTCACCGCATTATAGGAAGGACGTGGAGGCTTTGGAGCGGGTGCAGAGGAGATTTACCAGGATGTTGCCTGGTATGGAGGGAAAATCTTATGAGGAAAGGCTGATGGACTTGAGGTTGTTTTCGTTGGAGAGAAGAAGGTTAAGAGGAGACTTAATAGAGGCATACAAAATGATCAGGGGGTTGGATAGGGTGGACAGTGAGAGCCTTCTCCTGCGGATGGATATGGCTGGCACGAGGGGACATAACTTTAAACTGAGGGGTAATAGATATAGGACAGAGGTCAGAGGTAGGTTCTTTACGCAAAGAGTAGTGAGGCCGTGGAATGCCCTACCTGATACAGTAGTGAACTCGCCAACATTGAGGGCATTTAAAAGTTTATTGGATAAACATATGGATGATAATGGCATAGTGTAGGTTAGATGGCTTTTGTTTCGGTGCAACATCGTGGGCCGAAGGGCCTGTACTGCGCTGTATTGTTCTATGTTCTATGTTCTATGTTCTATGTCGCTCACCCACACCCCCGACTTTGGAGGCTCCGAGTCCCTCCATCCCAGGAAAATCCGTCTCCGGGCCATCAGGTAGACAAAGGCAAAAAAGTCGGCCTCTCTTCCCCCCTGGGCTCCCGGACCTTCTGACACTCCAAATATTGCCACCTCTTGTCTCGGAGTGATCCTCCCTTCCAGGACCTCTGACATGATTTCTGAGACTCCCTGCCAAAGTCCCCTCAGCTTCGGACATGCCCAGAACATATGCACATGATTCGCCGGACTTCCCCCACACTGCCCACATCTGTCCTTCACCTCCTCAAAAAACCTACTCATCCGGGCCACCGTCATATGAGCCCTGTGAACCACCATGAACTGGATCAGGCTGAGCCTAGCACACGACGAGGATGCATTGACTCTCCTCAGGGCCTTCTCCCATAGCCTGACTTCCAACTCACCTCCCAACGCTTTCTCCGACTTCCTCTTCACCTCCCCGATTGGGACTCCTTCCCACTTCATCAGTTCCTTATATAGTTCCCAGACCCTTCCATCCACACCCCTGTTTTAGACATCTTATCCTGTAGTCTCCTTAGAGGGAGGCGAGGGAAGCTTGGAATTTGCCTCCAGACAAAGTCCCGTACCTGCAGGTACCGAAATCCGTTCCCACCCGGCAACTCAAACTCCTCCTCTAGCTCCTCCAGGCTCGGGAAACCCTCCTCAATGAAGAGATCCCCAAATCTCTCAAACCCTGCCTGCTGCCATCTCCTAAAGCCCCCATCCAGCCCGCCCCGGAGCAAACCTGTGATTATTGCAGATCGGTGACCATATCGACATCCCCTCCAGTCTCATGTGCTGCCTCCATTGCCCCCACACTCTCAGGGCTGCTTCTACCACAGGACTTGTGGAGTAACGGGTTGGCGAGAATGGCAGAGGTGCCATTAACAGAGCCTTCAGACTCGTGCCCTTGCAAGATGCCACCTCCACTCGCTCCCACACCGACCCCTCCTCCACTACCCATTTCCTAATCACCGAAATATTGGCCGCCCAGTAATAGTTAATAAAGTTCGGAAAGGCCAATCCGCCTCACAACGCCCCCGCTCAAGAAAGACCTCCTTCACCCTCGGGGCTTTCCCAGCCCTATAAAACCCGAGATCGCCGTGTTCATTTTCCTAAAAAATGCCTTGGGGATGAAGATTGCGAGTCACTGAAACACAAACAGCAATCTTGGGAAGACTGTCATCTTCACAGTCTGTACCCTCCCTGCCAATGACAGCGGGAGCATGTCCCACCTACATGGGAAGTCCCCTTTCATTTGCTCAAATTTACTTTATGAAGCTGACCCCAGTCCCTTGCCACCTGAATCCCTAGGCACCTAAAACTCCTTCCCACCACTTTGAACAGCAGCTCCCTCAGTCTCCTCTCCTGCCTCCTTGCCTGGATCGCAAAAACCTCACTCTTGTCCATATTCAGTTTGTAACCTGAGAACTGGCCATATTCCTCCAGTATTCCCATAATTCCTGCGATTTGCCCTAGGGGGTCTGTTATATAAAGGAGTAAATCATACGCGTAGAGTGAGATGCTGGGCAGGATTCTCCGAGCCTCCGCACCAAAATCGCAATTTGCGCGGGCGCGGAGAATGGGCATTGACGCCGAAATCCGGTGCAACGTCTACCCGTGATTCTCCGGTCCCCGGAGAAACACCGCGAATCGCGCGCGCGTTGTATGCGGCGTGGGTAGGGAGCCATTGACAGAGCCCCCCACCCCACCCCCATCCCACCCCGGCAATTGTCCGACTAAAACTGTCCGAGTTCCTGGCAGTGTGGTCCTAACCACGTTTTGCATGTCGGGGAAGGCCAGTGGTGGCTGCGGAGTCCGGGTGGAGGGCAGGGGGATTCTTCACCGTGGGGGCCTCAGGGATGGCCAGACTAGCGATTGGGGGCCACCGATCCACCGGCGCACTTGATCTCGGGGGACCTATATTTTCGAGGCCGCTCCACGGTGTGATTCCGCCATGTCGCGCGGGGCGGCCACTGAAGGTCGCCGCCATGTGCATGTGCGGACTCCCGATCGGAAGTGCAGGGCCCCGTATCCACAGCCAGATCTGCGAGGAGTACTCTGGGGGCCTGATAGCCCCCTTCAGGTAGGAGAATCCTACGCTGGAGTGGGACTGATGCTGGAGTGGGGACATAGCCCCATTATTGGAAACTCCTGCACTCTATGTTCCACCCCCCCCCTCTCACCATCCCCCGCCAAATGTTTGATGCCCTTTGCGCCATTGCCAAAGGCTCTAGGCCAGGGCAAACAGTAGTGGGGAGAGTGGGCACCCCTGCCTTGTCCCCCTGCACAGACTAAAATACTCTGATCAAACCCGGTTTGTCCTTACATTCGCCATAGGTGCCTGATATAGCAACTGGCCCCAATCCACAAATTCCTGCCCGAACCCAAACCTTCCCAGGACATCCCACAAGTACTTCCACTCCATCCGATCAAAGGCATTTTCTGCGTCCATGGCCACCACCACCTCGACCTTGCGCCCCTCCGCTGGCATCATTATTACATTTAGGAGCCACCTAATGTTGGACATCAGGTGTTGTCCCTTCACAAATCCCGTCTGGTCCTCCCCCATTACCCCCGGAACACAATCCTCTATGCGCAAGACCAAGATCTTTGCCAGCAATTTTGCATCCATTTTCAACAGGGAGATTGACCTGTACGACCCATTGCTCTCCGGATCCTTATCCCGCTTCAAAATAAGGGAAATCGATGCCTGTGATAACATTGGGGGGAGCACTCCCAGCTCCTTGGACTCATTAAAAGCCTTTACCAGGAGCAGCCCCAACCGAATGGGAAACTTTTTATAAAACTCAACTGGGTATCCGTCAGGTCCCGGAGCCTTACCCGATTACATCACCCCCAATCCATCTATAAAATCCCCTAGCCCAATTGGGGCTCACAAACCCTCCACCAACTCCTCATCTATCCTTGGAAACTGCAGCTCCCCCAGAAATCGCTTGATACCTTCCTCCCCGGCTGGGGGCTCCGATTTATACAATCCACTATAAAATTCCCGAAACACATCATTCATCCCTGGGGATCCAAAAACCACCTTCCCCCCTGTATCTCTTACTTTCCCTATCTCTCTTGCCACCTCCTGTTTTCTCAGCTGATGCTCCAGCATCCTGCTGGCTTTTTCCCCATATTCATAGACCGCCCCCTTTACCCTCCTCAGCTGTCCCTCCACCTTACCTGTGGACATGAGCCCAAATGCCAGCTGCAGCCTCTGACGCTCCTTCAGAAATCCGTCATCCGGAGACACCGCATACCTCCTGTCCACCTGTAAAATTTTGCCTATCAGTCTGTCTACCTCCACCCGCTGAGCCTTCTCCTTATAGGCCCAAAATGAAATGAGTTCCCCCCTAATAACCGCCTTCAGTGCCTCCCACACCACCCCAGCCGAAACCTCACCTGTGTCACGTATCCCCGAATGGCCTCCCTCACCCACTCGCACACCTCCTCCTCCGCTGACAACCCCACAACTAACCTCCACTGCGGCCACTGGGCCTTTCCTTTGTTAACTTGCAGGTCTACCTAGTGTGGGCATGGTCTGACACCACAATTGCTGAATATTCAGCATCTACCACCTCAGCCAGCAGCGTTTTGTCCAACACAAAGAAGTCTATACCGCAATACACCTTGTGCACATGGCAGTAGACTGAAAACACCTTACTCCTTGGCCTCCCAAATCCCCACTGATCAACCTCCACCATGCGCTCCATAAACCCCCGCAGCTCCTTTGCCATAGCTGACACCTTCTCAGACCTGACACTCAAACGATCCAGCCTTGGATCCAGGACCATGTTAAAATCTAGCCCCATAATCAATCGATGTCAGTCCAGGTCCAGGATCTTCCCCAATCTAACAAACATAGAACATAGAACATTACAGCGCAGTACAGGCGCTTTGGCCCTCGATGTTGCGCCGACCTGTGAAACCACTCTAAAGCCCATCTACACTATTCCCTTATTGTCCATATGTCTATCCAATGACCATTTGAATGCCCTTAGTGTTGGCGAGTCCACTACTGTTGCAGGCAGGACATTCCACGCCCTTACTACTCTCTGAGTAAAGAACCTACCTCTGACATCTGTCCTATATCTATCTCCCCTCAATTTAAAGCTATGTCCCCTCATGCTAGACATCACCATCCGAGGAAAAAGGCTCTCACTGTCCACCCTATCCAATCCTCTGATCTTCTTGTATGCCTCAATTAAGTCACCTCTTAACCTTCTTCTCTCTAACGAAAACAGCCTCAATTCCCTCAGCCTTTCCTCATCAGATCTTCCCTCCATACCAGGCAACATTCTGGTAAATCTCCTCTGCACCCTTTCCAATGCTTCCACATCCTTCCTATAATGCGGCGACCAGAATTGCACGCAATACTCCAAATGCAGCCGCACCAGAGTTTTGTATAGCTGCAACATGAGCTCATGGCTCCTAAACTCAATTCCTCTACCAATAAAAGCTAACACACCGTATGCCTTCTTAACAACCCTCTCAACCTGAGTGGCAACTTTCAGGGACCTGTGTACATGGACACCGAGATCTCTCTGCTCATCCACATTGCCAAGAATCTTACCATTAGCCCAGTACTTTGTCTTCCTGTTATTCCTTTCAAAATAAATCACCTCACACTTTTCTGCATTAAACTCCATTTGCCATCTCTCAGCCCAGCGCTGCAGCTTATCTATGTCCCTCTGTAACTTGTAACATCCTTCCGCACTGTCCACAACTCCACCGACTTTAGTGTCATCTGCAAATTTACTCACCCATCCTTCTACGCCCTCCTCCAGGTCATTTATAAAAATGACAAACAGCAGTGGACCCAAAACAGATCCTTGTGGTACACAACTAGTAACTGGACTCCAGTCTGAACATTTCCCATCAACCACCACCCTTTGTCTTCTTCCAGCTAGCCAATTTCTGATCCAAACTGCTAAATCACCCTGAATCCCATGCCTCCGTATTTTCTGCAGTAGCCTACCATGGGAAACCTTATTAAACGCTTTACTGAAATCCATATACACCACATCAACTGCTTTACCCTCATCCATCTGTTTGGTCACCTTCTCAAAGAACTCTATAAGGTTTGTGAGGCACGACCTACCCTTCACAAAACCGTGTTGACTATCTCTAATCAACTTATTTCTTTCCAGATGATTATACATCCTATCTCTTATAAACCTTTCCAAGATTTTTCCCACAACAGAAGTAAGGCTCACTGGTCTATAGTTACCTGGGTTATCTCTACTCCCCTTCTTGAACAAGGGGACAACATTTGCTATCCTCCAGTCTTCTTGCACTATTCCTGTAGACAAAGATGTCTTAAAGACCAAGGCCAAAGGCTCAGCAATCTCCTCCCTAGCTTCCCAGAGAATCTTAGGATAAATCCCATCTGGCCCAGGTGACTTATCTATTTTCACACTTTCCAGAATTGCTAACACCTCATCCTTATGAACCTCAAGCCCTTCTAGTCTAGTAGCCTGAACCTCAGTATTCTCCTCGACAACATTGTCTTTTTCCTGTGTGAATACTGACGAAAAATATTCATTTAGCACCTCTCCTATCTCCTCGGACTCCAAGCACAATTTCCCACTACTATCCTTGACTGGCCCTACTCTTACCCTAGTCATTCTTTTACTCCTGACATATCTATAGAAAGCTTTAGGGTTATCCTTGATCCTACCTGCCAAAGACTTCTCACGTCCCCTCCTGGCTCTTCTTAGCTCTCTCTTTAGGTCCTTCCTAGCTAACTTGTAACTCTCGAGCGCCCTAACTGAACCTTCATGTCTCATCTTTACATAAGTCTCCTTCTTCCTCTTGACAAGGGTTTCGACTGCTTTAGTAAACCTCACTTGACCACTTCCTCCCTGCCTGACCGGTCCATACTTATCAAGGACATGCAGTAGCTGTTCCTTGAACAAGCTCCACATTTCCATTGTGCCCATCCCCTGCAGTTTTCCTCTCCATCCGATGTATCCTAAGTCTTGCCTCATCGCATCCTAATTGTCTTTCCCCCAGATATAACTCTTGCCCTGCAGTATATACCTATCCCTTTCCATCACTAAAGTAAACGTAATCGAATTGTGGTCACTATCACCAAAGTGCTCACCTACCTCCAAATCTAACACCTGTCCTGGTTCATTACCCAGTACCAAATCCAATATGGCCCCGCCTCTCGTTGGCCTATCTACATACTGTGTCAGGAAACCCTCCTGCACACATTGGACAAAAACGGACCCATCTAATGTACTCGAACTATAGCGTTTCCAGTCAATATTTGGAAAGTTAAAGTGCCCCATAACAACTACCCTGTTGCTTTCGCTCCTATCCAGAATCATCTTTGCAATCCTCTCCTCTACATCTCTGGAGCGTTTTGGAGGCCATCGAAAACCCCTAACAGGGCGACCTCTCCTTTCCTGTTTCTAACCTCAGCCCATACTACCTCAGTAGACGAGTCCTCATCAAACGTCCTTTCTGCCACTGTAATACTGTCCTTGACTAACAATGCCACCCCTCCCCCTCTTTTACCACCTTCCCTGAGCTTACTGAAATATCTAAACCCTGGCACCTGCAACAACCATTCCTGTCCGTGCTCTATCCATGTCTCCGAAATGGCCACAACATCGAAGTCCCAGGTACCAACCCATGCCGCATGTTCACCCACCTTATTCCGGATGCTCCTGGCACTGAAGAAGATACACTTTAAACCACCTTCCTGCCTGCCGGTACACTCCTGCAACTTTGAAACCTTAACCATGACCTCACTACTCTCAACCTCCTGTATTCTGGAGCTACAATTCAGGTTCCCAAGCCCCTGCTGAACTAGTTTAAACCCTTCCGAAGAGCATTAGCAAATTTCCTCCCCAGAATATTGGTATCCCTCTGGTCCAGGTACAGACCACCCCGTTTGTAGAGGTCCCACCGACCCCAGAATGAGCCCCAATTATCCAGAAATCTGAAACCCTCCCTCCTGCACCATCCCTGTAGCCACATGTTCAACTCCTCTCTCTCCCTATTCCTTTTTTTGCTATCACGTGGCACGGGTAACAACCCAGAGATAATAACTCTGTTTGTCCTAGATCTAAGTTTCCACCCTAGCTACCTGAATTCCTGCCTTACATCCCCATCCCTTTTCCTACCTATGTAGCTGGTATCTATGTGGACCACGACTTGGGGCTGCTCCCCCTCCCCCTTAAGAATCCCGAAAACACGATCCGAGACATCACGCACCCTGGCACCTGGGAGGCAACACACCAACAAACTCAACGTCATCCCAATTTGAGGCATATATATTTACCAATACCACGACCGTCCCCTCCAATTTCCCACTACCCATAATATGTCTCCCCCCCCCCGGTCTGCCTCTATATTCCCCACCTCAAATGCCACCCGCTTATTGACCAGAATCACCAACCCCTCATTTTAAAGTCTAATCCCGACTGGAACCCATCCTTTCCTTAACCTAACCTGATCCCCCAGCTTCAGATGTGTCTCCTGCAATATAGCCACATCTGCCTTTAGTTGCCTCAAGAGCATGAACAGACGGGCTCTTTTGACTGGCCCATTCAGTCCCCGAATGTCCCACATGACCAGCCTGGTCGGGGGGCACCCCACCCCCCTCCCCTGCCGATCAAGGATAACCTCTCCTCGGCCAGTCTTCGGCCCATGTCCCGCACCTCCCCTGGCCTGCCTTTGTGCAACTACCCTCCTCCTCCTCCACCATGAAAGTTCCCTCCCCATCAGCAGTGTACTCTCTCCCCCCCTATCTAACCCCCCAACCCAACTGCCCCACTCCCTCCCAACCCTCCCCAACATCAGTCTTCAGCTCACCCCCCACTTTACTTCCGTGAACTAGCCTGCCCAGCTAGCCTGGCAGACCCCACCAATGGTGCCTGGCACCTTATCCCACACTGGTTCCCCTCCCCCACCCCGCTCTTAGTGCAAACATTCGAAACAATCAAAACAAAGGCAAGAAGTGAAAAGAAACAAACCTTCCCGTCCAAGATCCGAACCCAAAGACCCACCCCTCATCCCTAAATAAAGAACTATAATATCAGCCAACCCCCAAACAGGACTGGAAAAATATAAAGAAACAAGCAAAACCCCCGAAATCAAATCCGAACAATGCAAACCCAAAGTATTTACAGATCTCCTCAAAGTTCAAGGTCCTTCTTCTCCTGCCAGTCTATTCTCCTTCAGAAAGCCCGCTGTCTCCTCTGCCGATCCAAAGTACAACTCCCGGCGCCATAGGTCACCCATAGGCGAGCCAGGTACAGTAAACCAAACTTTATGCCCTTCTTGTACAGGGCCGACTTGACATTATTAAAGCTCGCCCTCCTCTTCGAAAGCTCTGCTCCCAGGTCCTGGTACACCCGGATCTCAACATCTTCCCAAGTGCATCGGCTCATCTGCTTGGCCCACCTCATTATACGTTCCTTGTCCAGGGACCGATGTAGTCGTACTACCATCACTCTCGGCGGCTCACCCCCCTGGGGCTTGCGCATCAGTGCCCTGTGGGTCCGATCCACTTCCAATGGTCAATCAACGCACCTTCTCCAAGCAGCTTCTCCAACATCTTCCCCACGGACGCACCAACATCCGATCCTTCGATTCCCTCCGGCAGACCCACGATCCGAAAGATATGCCTCCGAGAATGTTTTTCCAGGTTCTCCAGCAATCTTTTCTGCTGGACACGTAGCATCCCAATCTCTGCTACCATCGGGGTGGACTGTTCCTCCTGTTCCCCGCCTGCTCCTCCAACCTCTGGATCGCCTGTCCCTGGGCTGTCAGTCTCGTCTCCACACGGTCAACCACCGCCTAAATCGAGTCCTCTGCCCAGACCAGGTCCTCCGCACTCTCTTTCCGCTGTTGGGTGAACTTTTCATTTAAGCAGCTCACCAACTGGTCCATCGACCACTAGGCTGAAGGGGTCCGACTCTGCTCATCCGTCATCTCCACATATGTTGTCCGCTCCTCAGTCGCCACCACCACCTGGTTCATTCTTTTCTGATTACTTCTGGACCACAGCTCCATAAACTAGGGGTCAATTTCTTCTATTCTTACTTCTGCACCTTTCCTCTACAAAATTCCTGCAACAAACCGACGTAAAGGCTAGAAAAAGACCACCATGAGTGGGAGCTGCCAAATGTGCCACCGCTCACTCCATGGTCACCACCGGAAGTGGGATAGGCCAATTTTTGATCACGTTCACGAACCAAGAGAAGAGTGGAGCAATGGAAAGGTGGGGTTCAGGATCTGGGACGGCCCTGATCACATTGAATGGTGGAGCAAGCTTTTTTGGGGGGGGGGCAAGGGAAGGGTCCATTCTTGCTCCATTTCTTATGCGGCACGGTAGCACAGTGGTTAGCACTGTTGCTTCAGAGTGCCAGAGTCCCAGGTTCAATTCCCAGCTTGGGTCACTGTGCGGCGTCTGCATGTTATCCCTGTGTCTGCTTAGGTTTCCTCCCACAAGTCCTGAAAGACGTGCTGTTAGATAATTTGGACATTCTGAATTCTCCCTCCATGTGCCCGAACAGGCGCTGGAATGTGGCGACTAGGCGCTTTTCACAATAACTTCAGTGTGGTGTTAATCTAAGCCACTTGTGACAATAAAGATTATTACATATATATTATGCGTCCTTATGACAAGAAGGTGACCTCAGAAATGAACTCTCACATTCAATTCTTTCTTTTTCAAAACACCCACACAGAGGGCTCAGTGGAACTGATGGTTAATGTCAGGATTGAAAGGCCTCCTCACAGTTCACTTTAGGTTAACCACAACCTGCGTCACCGCACGCAAGCTCATCCAGATGATGATGAACCCTTGCAGTGACAGAAATCTTCACTGAACAGATTTATTTTCAGTCTCGAACTGTGTGGAGGTTATTACAGGTTGATGGCCGCACAAAATGTTCTGCTTGTTCTGTTTCTCTGAACTAATTGTGCTGTGTTGCAACTTTTTAGTTGAACATATCGACCTGAGCCTACTCCTCCCCACAGCTACTAGACTCTTCAATGACTCTCCCTCGGACTGATCTGTTCCCTGTAAGAACACTATTCACCACACCCTATGCTGCTCTTGCTCATGTATTTGCTTTGTTTGGCCTTTGTACCACTGTAACCAATCACTGTTTGAATATACACTGTACATTCCCTTGGCCGCAGAAATATACTTTTCACTGTACTTCGGTACATGTGACAATAAATCAATCAATCAATCAACTTAACTAAATCCCACCAGCTTTTCTCCCCTCTCCCAATCTCTCCTCTCCCTCTCACACAAACTTTTAGCAGCTGCTTTGAGCCAAATAGTTGTGGCTTCAAACCATCCACCTTTCAGGGACTAAAAATCCATAAGGGCCTAAAGATCCAAATCCCAATGATAATAAGGGTAAGCTTTGCGCACGGGAAGTGGGAGTCAGCCTACATCTGCAGGAAGTGCACCTAATTGCAGCTCCTCACAGACCGCATGGGCAGGTTTGAACAGCATTGGATGCACTTAGGAGCATGAAGGTGGCAGAAAGCATCATAGACAGGGGTTTTAGTGATGTGGTGACACCGAAGGTGCAGGCAGATAGATAGGTGACCACAAGAAGGGGCAGGCAGTCAGTGCAGGAATCCCCTGTGGTCTTTCCCTTCTCGAACAAGTATTCTGTTTCAGATTCTGCTGGAGGGGGGATGGCCTACGAGGGGATAACAGCAGCAGCAGCCAGAGCAGTGGCATGAAGGCTGGCTCTGTTGTTAAGCAGGGAGGGACAAAGTTATTGGGAACTCCTGAGTTCGGGATACAGATAGGCGCTTATGTGGACATGAAAGAGACTCCAGGATGGTATGTTGTTTCCTGGTGCCAGGATCCAGTTTCTCTCTGGAGGGACAGAAAGCATTCTGAAGGAAGAGGGTGCACAGCCAGAGGTCGTGGTACAAATTGGTACTAACGACATAGGTAGGAAGAGTGACCAGGTCCTGCAGCAGCAGTTTAGGGAGTAAGATAGAAAGTTAAAAAGCAGGACCTCTTGGGTTGTAATCGCAGGATTACTTCCTGTGCCACATCCCAGTGAGGCAAGAAATAGGAAGATAGTACAGCTCAACATATGGCTAAATAGCTGGTGCAGGAGGGAGGGTTTCAGATGTCTGGACCATTGGAATCTCTTCTGGGGCAGGTGGGACCTGTACAAGAAGGATGATTGCATCTAAACTGGAGGGGCATAAATATTCTGGCCAAGAGGTTTGCTAGTGTCACATGGGAGGATTTAAACAAGTTTGGCAGCGGGGTGGGAACCAAAGCAAAGGTGAATTAGCAGGAGGAGGGCTTTTGGCACTTCGAGCCTGCTCCACAATTCATCACAATCATGGCTGATCATCCCACATCCTAATCCTACTTTCTCTCGATAGCCTTCGATCCCATTCTCGCCAAGTGCTATGTCAAGCTGCCTCTTGAATATATTCAATGATTTAGCATCAACTACTTCCTGTGGTGATGAATTCCACAGGCTCACCACTCCTTGGGTGAAGAAATGTCTCCTCATCTCTGTCTGAAATGGTTCACCCCAAATCCTCAGACTGTAACCCCTGGTTCTGGGTACACCTATCATTGGTAACATCTTCCCTGCATCTACCCTGTTTAGTACTGTTAGAATTTTATAAGTCTCTATGAGATCCCTCCTCATTCTTCTGAACTCCAGCAAGAACAATCCCAACCTAGTCAATCTCTCCTCATATGACAGTCCCGCCATCCCTGGAATCAGTCTGGTAAACCTTTGCTGCACTCCCTCGAGAGTCAGAACATCCTTCCTCAGAGAAGGAGACCAAAACTGCACACAATACTCCAGGTGTGGCCTCACCAAGGCCCTGTACAATTGCAGCAACACATCCCTGCTTCTATACTCGAAACCTCTTGCAATGAAGGCCAACATACCATCAGCCTTCTTTACCACCTGCTGCACCTGCATGCTTACCTTCAGCGATTGGTGCACAAGGACACCCATGTCCGGTTGCACAGTCCCCTCTACCAATTTACAACCATTCAGATAGTAATCTGCCTTCCTGTTTTTGCTTCCAAAGTGAATAACCTCACACTTATCCAAATTATACTGCATCTGCCATTGATTTGCCCACTCGCCCAACCTGTCTAGATCATGCTGTAGGATCCCCATATCCTCCTCACAGTTCACCCTCCCACCTAACTTGGTACCATCTGCAAACTTTGAGAAGTTACATTTTGTTCCCTCATCCAAATCATTACTATATATTGTGAATAGCTGGGGTCCCAGCACCGATCCCTGTGGCACCCCACTAGTTAATGCCTGCCAATTTGAAAAGGGCCCATTAATTCCTACTCTTTGTTTCCTCTCTGCCAACCAGTTTTCTATCCACCTCAATACATTTCCCCCAATTCCATGCACTTTAATTTTGCACAATAATCTCTTATGCGGGACTTTGTCAAACACCTTCTGAAACTCCAAATATACTACATTGATTGGCTCCCCCTTGTCAACTGCACTGGTTACATCTTCTTTGTTCAAGAATTCCAACAGATTTGTCAAGCATGATTTTCCCTTCATAAATCCATGCTGACTCAACTGATCCTGTCACTGCTTTCCAAATGTTCCGCTTTAAAGTCCTTGATAATGGATTCAAGAATTTTCCCCACTACTGATATTAGGCTTACTGGTCTATAATTCCCTGCTTTCTCGCTACCTCCCTTTTTGAATATTGGAGTGATGCGAGCTACCCTCCAATCTGCAGGGACTGTTCCAGAGTCCATAGAATCCCGGAAGATGACCACCAATGCATCCGCCATTCCAGAGCCACCTCCTTCAGCACTCTGGGATGTAGATTATCGGGCCCTGGGTATTTATCTGCCTTCAGTTCCATTAATTTTCCCAGCACCATTTCTCTACTAATGTTGATCTCCCACAGTTCTTCCCTCTCACTAAACTTTTCATTCTCCAATATTTCTGGTAACTGATTTGTGTCCTCGTTTGTGAAGACAGAACCAAAGTATGCATTTAATTGCTCAGCCATTTCTTTGTCTCTTATTATACATTCCCCTGTTTCTGTCTGCAGTGGGCCTACATTTCTCTTTACCAATCTCTTTCTCTTCACATCTCTATAGAAACTCGTAGAGTCAGTCGTTATGTCGTTGGGGACAGTGACCACAATTCGGTGACGTTTACGTTAATGATGGAAAGGGATAAGTATACACCGCAGGGCAAGAGTTATAGCTGGGGGAAGGACAATTATGATGCCATTAGACGTGACTTGGGGGGGATAAGGTGGAGAAGTAGGCTGCAAGTGTTGGGCACACTGGATAAGTGGGGCTTGTTCAAGGATCAGCTACTGCGTGTTCTTGATAAGTATGTACCGGTCAGGCAGGGAGGAAGGCGTCGAGCGAGGGAACCGTGGTTTACCAAGGAAGTGGAATCTCTTGTTAAGAGGAAGAAGGAGGCCTACGTGAAGATGAAGTGTGAAGTTTCGGTTGGGGCGATGGATAGTTACAAGGTAGCGAGGAAGGATCTAAAGAGAGAGCTAAGACGAGCAAGGAGGGGACATGAGAAGTATTTGGCAGGAAGGATCAAGGAAAACCCAAAAGCTTTCTATAGGTATGTCAGGAATAAGCGAATGACTAGGGAAAGAGTAGGACCAGTCAAGGACAGGGATGGGAAATTGTGTGTGGAGTCTGAAGAGATAGGCGAGATACTAAATGAATATTTTTCGTCAGTATTCACTCAGGAAAAAGATAATGTTGTGGAGGAGAATGCTGAGCCCCAGGCTAATAGAATAGATGGCATTGAGGTACGTAGGGAAGAGGTGTTGGCAATTCTGGACAGGCTGAAAATAGATAAGTCCCCGGGACCTGATGGGATTTATCCTAGGATTCTATGGGAGGCCAGGGAAGAGATTGCTGGACCTTTGGCTTTGATTTTTATGTCATCATTGGCTACAGGAATAGTGCCAGAGGACTGGAGGACAGCAAATGTGGTCCCTTTGTTCAAAAAGGGGAGCAGAGACAACCCCGGCAACTATAGACCGGTGAGCCTCACGTCTGTAGTGGGTAAAGTCTTGGAGGGGATTATAAGAGACAAGATTTATAATCATCTAGATAGGAATAATATGATCAGGGATAGTCAGCATGGCTTTGTGAAGGGTAGGTCATGCCTCACAAACCTGATTGAGTTCTTTGAGAAGGTGACTGAACAGGTAGACGAGGGTAGAGCAGTTGATGTGGTGTATATGGATTTCAGCAAAGCGTTTGATAAGGTTCCCCACGGTAGGCTATTGCAGAAAATACGGAGGCTGGGGATTGAGGGTGATTTAGAGATGTGGATCAGAAATTGGCTAGCTGAAAGAAGACAGAGGGTGGTGGTTGATGGGAAATGTTCAGAATGGAGTACAGTCACAAGTGGAGTACCACAAGGATCTGTTCTGGGGCCGTTGCTGTTTGTCATTTTTATCAATGACCTAGAGGAAGGCGCAGAAGGGTGGGTGAGTAAATTTGCAGACGATACTAAAGTCGGTGGTGTTGTCGATAGTGTGGAAGGATGTAGCAGGTTACAGAGGGATATAGATAAGCTGCAGAGCTGGGCTGAGAGGTGGCAAATGGAGTTTAATGTAGAGAAGTGTGAGGTGATTCACTTTGGAAGGAATAACAGGAATGCGGAATATTTGGCTAATGGTAAAGTTCTTGAAAGTGTGGATGAGCAGAGGGATCTAGGTGTCCATGTACATAGATCCCTGAAAGTTGCCACCCAGGTTGATAGGGTTGTGAAGAAGGCCTATGGAGTGTTGGCCTTTATTGGTAGAGGGATTGAGTTCCGGAGTCGGGAGGTCATGTTGCAGCTGTACAGAACTCTGGTACGGCCGCATTTGGAGTATTGCGTACAGTTCTGGTCACCGCATTATAGGAAGGACGTGGAGGCTTTGGAGCGGGTGCAGAGGAGATTTACCAGGATGTTGCCTGGTATGGAGGGAAAATCTTATGAGGAAAGGCTGATGGACTTGAGGTTGTTTTCGTTGGAGAGAAGAAGGTTAAGAGGAGACTTAATAGAGGCATACAAAATGATCAGGGGGTTGGATAGGGTGGACAGTGAGAGCCTTCTCCCGCGGATGGATATGGCTGGCACGAGGGGACATAACTTTAAACTGAGGGGTAATAGATATAGGACAGAGGTCAGAGGTAGGTTCTTTACGCAAAGAGTAGTGAGGCCGTGGAATGCCCTACCTGCTACAGTAGTGAACTCGCCAACATTGAGGGCATTTAAAAGTTTATTGGATAAACATATGGATGATAATGGCATAGTGTAGGTTAGATGGCTTTCGTTTCGGTGCAACATCGTGGGCCGAAGGGCCTGTACTGCGCTGTATTGTTCTATGTTCTATGTTCTATGTTCTATATGTTCCCTGCAAGCTTCCTTTCGTACTGTACTTTGCCTCTTCTTAATCAATCCCTTCGTCCTTCTTTGCTGAATTCTAAACTGCTCCCAATCCTCAGACCTATCATTCTTCTTGGCCACTCTGTTTGCTTCTTCCTTGGATTGGACACTATTTCTAATTTCCTTTGGAAGCCATGGATTGGCCCTCTTACAAAGAACAACAAAAGAACAAAGAAATGTACAGCACAGGAACAGGCCCTTCGGCCCTCCAAGCCCGTGCCGACCATACTGCCCGACTAAACTACAATCTTCTACACTTCCTGGGTCCGTATCCTTCTATTCCCATCCTATTCATATATTTGTCAAGATGCCCCTTAAATGTCCCTATTGTCCCTGCTTCCACTACCTCCTCCGGTAGTGAGTTCCAGGCACCCACTACCCTCTGCGTAAAAAACTTGCCTCGTACATCCACTCTAAACCTTGCCCCTCTCACCTTAAACCTATGCCCCCTGGTAATTGACCCCTCTACCCTGGGGAAAAGCCTCTGACTATCCACTCTGTCTATGCCCCTCATAATTGTGTATACCTCTATCAGGTCGCCCCTCAACCTCCTTCGTTCCAGTGAGAACAAACCGAGTTTATTCAACCTCTCCTCATTTTGCCCATTTTGCTTTTGTGCCAGACAGGAATGAACAGTTGCTGTAGTTCCCCCATGCGTTCCTTGAATGTTTACCATTGCCTATCCACGGTCATCCATTTAAGTAACTCTCCCCAATCTATCAAGGCCAACTCACGCATCACGTCTTCATAGTTCCCATTATTAAGATTCAGCACCCTAGTCTCCGAATCAACTACTTCACTCTCCATCTTGATAAAACATTCTATCATGTTATGGTCACTCATTCCCAAGGGGTCTCGCACAGCCAGATTGGCAATGATTCCCTTCTCATTACACTGTACCCAGTCTAAGATGGCCTGCTCTCTAGTTGGTTCCTCCACATATTGGTCAATAAAACCATCCCGTATACACTCCAGGAATTCCTCCTCTATGGCATTGTGGCTAATTTGATTTGCCCAATCTATGTGAAGATTAAAATCACCCATGATCACCGATATTCCCTTATTACATGCATCTCTAATTTCATGTTTAATGCCATTCCCAACATCACCACTGCAGTTTGAGGGTCTATATTTGACACCCACTAATATTTTTTGCCCCTTGGTATTTCTCAATTCTACCAATACAGACTCCACATTGTAGAAATAATATTCTTTCCCACTACTGTGTTAATTTCCTCTTTAACCAGCAGTGCCACACCACCACCTGTTCTTTTATGCCTGTCCTTCCTAAACACTGAAAACCCTGGGACATTCAGTTCCCATCCCTGGTCACTCCACTGCCATTTCTCCGTAATCCCCATTATATCTTACCCATTTATACCTATCTGCGCGATTAGTTCATCCACTTTATTGCAAATGCTCCGTGCATTAAGCCTTTAAGTTTGTCTTTTTCACATTGTTTGGCTTGCTCCCAACATTTTTCTCTTTTGCCCTGTTTGAATTTTGCCCTTGGTTTCTCCACCTATCACTTTTCTTATTCACTAGACAGGAGAGCCACTAAGACTCAGAGGAAGAGCAGGCAGGGTGTGGACGCTAGTCAATGAGGGACTGGTAGACCATTTCTTTCAATACGAGAAATGTAACAGGTAAGGCAGACAAACTTAGAGCTTGGATTAGTACTTGGAACTATGATATTGCCATTACAGAGGCTTGATTAAGGGAAGGACAAGATTGGCAGCTTAACGTTCCAGGATACAGATGTTTCAGGCGGGAGAGAGGGGGATGTAGAAGGGATGGGGGAGTTGCACTCATGGTTAAGGAGAATATCACAGCTATACTGTGAGAGGACAGTGAGGCAATATGGGTAGAGCTCAGGAATAGGAAGGGTGCAGTCACAATGTTAGGGGTTTACTATAGCATCCCAACAGCCAGAGGGTGATGGAGGAACAGATATGTAGGCAAATGTTCCCATTTAAAAGTAACTGGGTGATTTTAACTTCCCCTATCTTGACTGGGACTCACTTAGTGCTAGGGGGTGGATGGGACAGAGTTTATCAGGAGCATCCAGGAGGGTTCTTGAAGTATGTAGATAGTCCAACTCGGGACGGGGCCGTACTGGACCTGGTATTGGGGAATGAGCTCTGCCAAGTCATCGATATTTCAATAGGGGAGTAGTTTGGGAATGGTGACCACAAGGTACTGAAGGACAAAGATAAGTGTAGTCCTCAGATACAGGTGCTAAATTGGGGGAAGGCTAATTACAACAACATTCGGCAAGAACTGAAAAATGTAAATTGGGGTCAGATGTTTGAGGGCAAATGAACGTCTGGCATGTGGGAAAGCTTTCAAGTGTAAGTTGATAGGAATTCAGGACCGGCTTGTTCTTGTAAGGGTAAAGGATAAGAATGGCACGTTTTGAGAACCTTAGAAAACAAGAGATATTGTGAGCCTGGTCAAAAAGAAAAAGGAAGCGTTTGTCAAGGCTAGGATGCTGGGAACACATGAATCATGGGCGAAATTCTCCCCAAACGGCGCGATGTCTGCCGACTGGCGCCCAAAATGGCGCCAATCAGACGGGCATCGCGCCGCCCCAAAGCTGCGGAATGCTCCGCATCTTTGGGGGCCGAGCCCCAACCTTGAGGGGCTAGGCTGGCGCCGGAGGGATTTCCACCCCGCCAGCTGGCGGAAACGGCCTTTGTTGCCCCGCCAGCTGGCGCGGCAATGACATGTCGGGGCGGCGCATGCGCGGGAGCGTCAGCGGCCGCTGACAGTTTCCCGCGCATGCGCAGTGGGGAGAGTCTCTTCCACCTCCGCCATGGTGGAGACCGTTGCGGAGGCGGAAGGGAAAGAGTGCCCCCACAGCACAGGCCCGCCCGCGGATCGGTGGGCCCCGATCGCGGGCCAGGCCACCGTGGGGGCACCCCCCGGGGTCAGATCGCCCCGCCATGTCATTGCCAGGACCCCGGAGCCCGCCCACGCCGCCTTGTCCCGCCGGTAAATAGGTACTCTAATTTACGCCGGCGGGACAGGCAATTTATCGGCGGGACTTCGGCCCATCCGGGCCGGAGAATCCAGCGGGGGGGGGCACGCCAACCAGCGCGGCCCGATTCCCGCCCCCGCCGAATATCCGGTACCGGAGACTTCGGCAACCGGCGGGGGCGGGATTCACGGCGGCCAACGGCCATTCTCCGACCCGCTGGGGGGTCGGAGAATGACGCCCCATGTGTGGAATACAACATGAGTGAAAACAAACTTAAGCAATGAGTCAGGAGGGCTAAAAGGGGTCACGAAAAGTCATTGACCAGAGGGATTAAGGAAAGTCCCAAGGCTGTTTATGCATATATGAAGAGCAAGAGGGTAGTCAGGGCGAGGGTTGGCCCACTCAAGAACAGGGGAGGGAATCTATGCATGGAGCCAGAGGAAATGGTGAGGTATTAAATGAGTACTTTGCATCAGTATTCACCAAAGAGAAGGACTTGGTGGGTGATGAGTCTTGAGAAGGATGTGTTGGTGATTTGAGTCATGTTGAGATCAAAAAGGAGCAGTTCTTGGTGATCTTAAAAAACATTAAGGTAAACAAGTCCTCAGGGCCTGGTGGGACATACCCCAGAATACTGAGAGAGGCAAGGGAGAAAATTGCTTAGGCCTTGAAAGAAATCTTTGTATCCTCACTGGTTACAGGGGAAGTCCTAGCAGATTGGAGAATAGCCAATGTTGTTCCTTTGTATAAGAAGGGTAGCAAGGATAATCCAGGTAATTACAGGCTGGTGGGCTTTACATCAGTGGTAGGGAAATTATTAGAGTTCATTCTTCAAGGCAGGATTTACTCCCATTTGGAAATAAGTGGATGTATTGGCAAGAGGCAACATGACTTTTTGGTCGAATTTTTTGAGGAAGTGATGAAGATGATTGATGAGGGCAGGGCAGTGGACGTCGTCGACATGGACTTCAGTAAGGCCTTTGACAAGGTCCCTCATGGCAGACTGGCAGAGACTGGTAGAGAAGGTGAAGTCACGCGGGATCAGAGGTGAACTGGCAAGATGAATACAGAACTGGTTCAGTCATAGTCATGTAATTGGTTTAATTAGTATGTTTGTAGTCGACATAAAGGTTGGTGGAATTGCAGATAGCGATGAGGATCGTCAGAGTATACAGAAAGATATCATAGATTATCATAGAATTTACAGTGCAGAAGGAGGCCATTCGGCCCATCGAGTCTGTACCGGCTCTTGGAAAGAGCACCCTACCCAAGGTCAACACCTCCACCCTATCCCCATAACCCAGTAACCCCACCCAACACTAAGGGCAATTTTGGACACTAAGGGCAATTTATCATGGCCAATCCACCTAACCTGCACATCTTTGGACTGTGGGAGGAAACCGGAGCACCCGGAGGAAACCCACGCACACACGGGGAGGTTGTGCAGACTCCGCACAGGCTGTGACCCAAGCCAGAATCGAACCTGGGACCCTGGAGCTGTGAAGCAATTGTGCTATCCACAATGCTACCGTGCTGCCCTGATATCGATCAGTTGGAGACTTGGGCGGAGAGATGGTAGATAGAGTTTAATTCGGACATATGTGAGGTAATGTATTTTGGAAGGTCTAATCCAGATGGGAATATGCAGTAAATGGCAGAACCCTTCTGAGTATGAATATGCAGAGGGATCTAGGTGTACAGATACACAGGCCACTGAAAGTGGCAACGCAGGTGGAGAAGGTAGTCAATAAGGCATACGACATGCTTGCCTTCATCGGCCGGGCCATTGAGTTTAAAAATTGACAAGTCATGTTGCAGCTGTATAGAACCTTAGTTAGGCCACATTTGGAATATAGTGTTCAATTCTGGTCGCCACACTACCAGACAGATGTGGAGGCTTCGAAGAGGGTACAGAAAAGATTTACCAGGATGTTGCCTGGTATGGAGGGCATTAGCTGTGATGAGAGGTTGGAGAAACTTGGTTTGTTCTCACTGGAACGACGGAGGTTGATGGCGACCTGATCCAAGTCTAAAAAATTGAGAGGCATCGGACGGGTGGATAGTCAGAAGCTTTTTCCAAGGGTGGAAGAATCAATTACTAGGGGGCATAGGTGTAAGGTGCGAGAGGCAAAGTTTTAAGGGGATGTGTGAGGCAGGTTTTTTACACAGATGTTGGTGGGAGCTTGGAACTCACTGCCAGGGTAGGTAGTGGAAGCAGATATGAGAGTAACTTTTAAAGAGCGTTTTGACAAATACATGAATAGGATGGGAATAGAGGGATATGGTCCCTGGAAGGGTAGGGTGTTTTAGTTCAGATGGACAGCATGGTCGGTCAGTGCTTAATTTTCTTTGTCCTTTGTTGCATCGTCAGACGATCAGTATGAGGGGGTGCAGCACCATCAGAGCTTCAGTTTGAGGGAGCACTGCACTGTTGTAGGGTCACTATTGAGAAAGCGCTGCACTGTCGGAGGGTCAGTATTGATGGAGCGCTACACCATCAGGGGGTCAGTACTGAGGGAGCACTGCACTGTGGGAAGGTTAGTACTGAGGCAGTGGACTTCCAGTGGCAGCCATGGTGTGAATGATCGCACATTTAGTAGCTCCAGCTTGTGGCGGTGTTCTTGGACCTTTTCCACGATTAACGGGCAGATGTTTCAGTGGTAAAAAGTGCAGGAGTGGTGGAGGAAGAGTTTGTTCCACCGTGGGTAGATTCGTGGACCAGGAGTGGTTTCAGGTGTAAGGAGCTATTGGAGCAAGAAACTTTTCCTGTGACACAGGGGAAGATGGCGGAGGGTAAGGGACTGGCCCTACCATCTCAGTGGTCTATGGAACAGCTGGTGGACTTCTTGAATGAGAAATTCACCCAGCAGAGGAAAGAGTCTCTGGAGGACCTGCAAGGACAGTGGATCCGATTAAGGTGGGGATCGACCACATGGAGGTGAGGTTGGAGTCTCAAGGCCAGGCGATCCAGAAGGTGGAGGAGTCAGTGAGGGAGAATGAAGAGCAGCTTACTTCATTGGCCGACAAGATGGTTGTGATTGCCCAGAAGCGGCTTCAGGAGAAGATGGAGGATCTGGAGAGCTGTTCCCGGAAACAGAACCTGAGGATCATGGTGTTGCCAGAGGGCAGTGAGGGAGCGGACACTGGCTCGTGTGTGAGCCAGGGGAGTGTTGGGAGAGGGAGTCTTTAAACGGCCCCTGGAGGTGGACCGGGTGCACAGAGCGCTGTTGAGGAAGCCGCAGGGCAATGAGCCGGCGAGGGCGATGATGGTACGGTTACACCGGTTTCTGGACAAGGAGCAGATCCGGAGGTGTGCCAGGCTGATGAAGCAATGCACCTGGGAGGGCAGTGAACTTCGAGTATACCAGGACCTGGGTGCGGAGCTGGCCAAGAGGCAAGAGGAGAGCGGGCTTTAACAAATTGATGGCTGCCTTCTTCAAGAAGTTTGGGATGCTGTACCTGGCTCACCTCTGGGTGACCTACAGTGGTCGAGAATATTATTTTGGGACGCCGGAGGAAGCGATGGAGTTTGTGGGAGACAACGGACTGTCAGGAGGAGGAGGACATTGAACCTTGGAGGAGGTGACTTTTTGTTACTGGGGACCATTGTCCTTTGTTCTTCTGTGGGGGTTGTGGGGTTGTTCTTGTCTCTTTCGGGCTTTGGATGTTGATATTGTTGTTTGCAACTGGAGAATATTGGTGTGGGGAGGGGGGAGGCGAATCAGTGGGGGGTAGGATGTTAGGCGTCATCGGCAGGGGCTGCCAGGCTAGCTGGGCGGGCTAGTTCACGGAAGCGCAGTGGGGGCTGAACGGGTGGTTAGAGTGTTGCTGGAGGTTGTGATTGGTGTTTTGTGGGGAATGGGAGGGGCGTCGGGTGGACTGCTGACGGAAGGGGCTTTTGAAATCTGGCATGAGGGGGCCAATGATGTTGGGCTACTGAGGGTGGGCCTGAGGGGGTGCAGTATGTGGGCTGGAGGCTGGCCCAGGAGTGCAACCGAGTGTGGGCCTGATGGGGTGCAGGATGTGGGCTGGAGGCTGGCCCAGGAGGGGCTATGGTTGATCGGTGAGGGGGCCGGGGGATGGGATGGGGGGGGGGGGGGGGTACCAGGCTGATCACATGGAACGTGAGGGGTTGAATGCCGGTCTGTGCATTGTGTTCGCGCATCTGAGGAGTTTAACGGCGGATGTTGCATTTCTACAGGAGGTGCATCTGAAGGTCAGAGATCAGACGAGGCTCAGAAAAGGGTGGGCAGGGCAGGTCATTTATTTTGAGTTTGGATTTGAAGACGAGGCGGTTGGTGGTATTGATAAATAAACAAATAGCTTTTGAAGTGGGGAGCATAGTGGCAGACTCCATGGGGAGGTTTGTTATGATGAGTGGGAAATTGGAGGGGATGCCAGTGGTATTGGTAAATGTTTAGGCCTGAACTGGGGCGATGTAGAGTTTGAGGCGGGTGCTGGAAAGATCCGGCATCTGGACTCGCACCGGTTGATAATGGGGGTGGGTACCCGATTCTGGAGCCAAAGTTGGATCCGTCGAGTCCGAGGTCGGGGAGGGTATCAACGGTGGCGAGGGAACTGAGGGGGTTTATGGAGCGCAAGGGGAGATGGATCCATGGAGATTTGGTAGGCCGAGGCCGAAGGAATTTTTGTTTTTCTCCCATCTGCATAGGGTGTACTATTCGACTATTTTATGTTGGATAGGATTTTGTTGGCGGGGGTGGGTGTTTCGGAGTACTCGGCAATTGTGGTTTTGGATCATGCGCTACATTTGGTGGACTTGCAGGGTTATCGGGCGGGGGGGGGGGGGGGGGAGGACACAGCGGCCGCAGTGGGGGTTGGATTCAGGCTTTGGCAGATGAGGAGGTTTGTGAGCAGATGAGGGCTGCTATTCAGGGATATGCAGAGCTGAATGATATGGCTGAGGATTTGGCCGCCACGTTGTGGGAAGCACTGAATGCTAGTATGGGGGGAGTTTATTTCAATATGGACACACAGAGATAAGACAGAGCAGGCGGAGATGGCAAGGCTAGTGGAGGATGTTTTGCAGGTGGACAGGAGGTATTAGGAGGTCCCGTAAGCAAGGTTGTTGAGGGAGCGACAGAATCTCCAGGTGGAGTTTAAGCTGATATTCACGGATGAGGCTGCCAGGCAGTTGAGGAGAGCTAAAGGGGCAGCCTATGAGTATGGGGAAAAGGCAAGTAGGATGTGGCCGCATCAGTTGAAGAGGCAGGAGGCATGAGGGAGATTGGAAAGGTGAAGGTTAGGAGGGGCAAACACGGTCTTGGACCTGGTAGGGGTGAATGGGGTGTTCGGGGACTTGTATAAGAGATTGTACGCGTCGGAGCCCCCTGCCAGGGTGGAGGCAATGAGGCGTTTTTTGGAGTAGTTAGAGTTCCTCAGGGTGGAGGAGTATCTGGTGGACGGATTGGGTGCCCCCATTAGGTTTGTTGAGATGGTGGAGGGAATGGGAACGATGCAGGCGGGGAAGGCCCCGTACCCGGATGGGTTCCCGGTGGAATTTTAGAAAATGTTTTTGGGGGACTTGGGGGCCTTGCTGGTTCGGGCGTTTAATAAGGCGAGGAAGCAGGGGGTGCTCCCCCCCCGACATTATCGCAGGCCTCGATCTCCTTAATTTTAAAGAGGTATAAGGATCCGGAGCTGTGTGGATCCTAAAGGCCAATTTTGTTGTTAAATGTGGACGGCAAGTTGCTGGCCAAGACCTTGGCCTCAAGGATCAAGAACTGTGTGCTGAGGTTGATAGGGGAGGACGAGATGGGGTTTGTTAAGGGGAGGCATTTGTCGGCCAACATCAGGCAGCTATTAAATGTTATAATAATGCCCATGGAGGGACGGTGTGTGGAGGTGGTGGTTGCCATGGATACAGAGAAGGCCTTCAACTAGGTGGATGGGACTATTTGTGGGAGGTGCTGGGGCTGTTTGGGTTTGGACAGGGATTTGTGGATTTGGTTCGGTTGTTGCATCGGGCGTCATTAGTGAGTGTACGAACGAACCGAGTGAGTTCAGAATATTTCAGGTTGCATTGGGGGACGAGGCAGGGATGCCCACTCACCCCATTGCTCTTTGCTTTGGCTAGAGAGCCAATGGCAATGTGGCTGAGAGCATCAAGGCACTGGCAGGGGATAGTGTAGCCACCTAAAATGGCTGATTCCCAATTAATTTGGCCAAAACCCGATATAAAATGGCTAACCGAAAAGGCTGATGGGAAAAGCAGCCAACAGGGCACAAACGGACAGCTGCAGACAGAATAGCGTATTTGGCTCTGGGGAAGTCGGCCCAGATCGATACCTGTGACCGTTAGCAGCACATCAACCCAGACATCTGCAGTTTAATCGGCTATCTCCGGGAACAATTGCAACATATTAGCAATTGAATGCCGGGCCAGACCTCTCGGCGCCAGCAGTGGCCGAAACAAAGACAGGTGAACGACCACCCCCCGATCAAGGAATCGCCCCATTATTGGAGCATACTGAACCCAGTGATTGGGAACAAGTCCAATCACTTGGGACTCAGGGTAAAGGTCCACCCCGAGAGGCGGGAAGCCCCTGGGCCCTATAAAAATAGGGGCCAAGTTCAGATCGACCCTTCTCTCCCTTCTTCTCCTGCTCTCAACCTTCGCAAGAACCATCGACAAGAAGCCGTAAGTTTGACTCCAGCGATCGCTACCCGATAGAGACTCCTAGCCATCGACCCATATCAGCCTTTTGAATCCCGCAGGCCAGACTCAATTCGATCAGCTATTTGTTTCCCTGACCTGGTGGGCCATTCCCAAAAGTTAAGTATTGGCCAGTAGTGGTAGGTAGTGATATAGAAAGTAGGATTATTGTGTAAGTATTTATTGCTGTACATAATAAATGACCGTTGATTTCAATCTTACTAAGCGGTGTGCTGTCTTATTAATCATAACTCGAGCTTGAAAGATACCTGGTGACTCGTGAGCAAAGGTGACATAATTAGACCTAATAAAACTAAGGCTAATAAGAGCAACATAATTGGCGACTCCGCCGGGACCCGATCTAGAAGTGGAAAACCACTCCGGGAGAACCCAAGAAATTTGAATAGAATCCAATTGGAAACATAAACAAAAAAAACCACAAGTGTTCAAGCGGTTCTGGTTAATAATTCACAATTCGGAAGTGTGTGTATGCATGCGTAACTAACAGGGTTATAAGGTAAAACTGATAGATTTTGTTGCGCCAAAACTGTCGGAAGTCGGTATTTTCGGAAATTAGCGCAAGCCGTACCCGCATCTACGACACCACCTTAGCCCCCTGTTCCAAATTTATCCGAAGCAAGCAGATAGGAGAGATGGCCATGCAGGCAATGCAACTCCTCATGAACCCCGAGGAATTTGCGGTCGCAGCGACCAGCAGCAGTAGAGTGGGACAGTGCCCCACTTGGGAAGAGGAAATTCAGAAATACCTCAAGGGCAAAGGATGGCCCATGTGGAATGATTTCTGTAATAATGACGACTCAGGTCCCGGAAGTATAGGGCATACTTGGTGGGAGAACATGAGTGAAATCCATAAGAAGAGCTTAGCAAAAGCGTGCAAGCCAATGGCGATTGTGTCCTGTCTGGCACAATTGCGAGGCACAGAGGAGGTCGTCAGGACCCTCCGGAAAGAAATAGAAGGCATACATCATATGAGTAAAATCGATGTATTCGAGGTTGAGAAAGAGAACCTGGAATTAAAAAAGAAGTTAGCGGCAAAGGACGAAGAGGTGGCTGACGCCAAACGGGGTCTGGCGCATTTGAGTAGTTTCCAGTCCCAGTGTGAGAAGGCTTATCAGGACACGCAGCGTGCAGTCCTGGTAAAGAAAGAGACAGAGAAGCAGGTGGAGACGCTACAGAAGCAATGTAGTGATCTCCAGGCAGCCTTGAGAGCGCTCCAAGCTGCAACCACGGAACAAAGGCAGAGCACCATAGACCATGCGAAGTGCCGAAAGCAAATTGCAGACCTGCAATCACTGATTTCTGTCCAAAAAGGATTCCAAGAAACCTTTGGGGAAAGTTTAGAACAGGAAGACGGCCCTGATTGGGAAGAACTGCAGGAGACAGCGCAGAGATATGTTCAGGGAACATGTGCGCAGGGAAAGCCCCAAAGGAGGAAAGCACCCCCACCCCCCGCACAGCAGGTAGTTCAGGCTCCCATGAACCCTGTAACAACCCCCCGCACCGCCACGGCAGACGAGGCGGAATTCCTATATTCCACCCCTCTCACAGTGACCCAATTACGGGACGCGTGTGCGAAAATCACACCGTTCCTCCCCGCTTCAGACCCACACCATTTCTTTGCCACCGCCAAACACCAGGCGACCTTGTACGGCCTGGATGAGAAAGAGCAGGTAAAGCTCATGGTCCTCAGCTTAGACCCATCGGTAGCAGCCGCCCTTCCCGACCCACAGAACGTAGAAGGAGGCACCCTTGCAGAAATGCATACCGCGATCCTGGATGCGATCGGGTATAACCGGGGTGACCCCGTGGATGGCCTAAATAAGTACAGACAGAAGAAGTCTGAACACCCCACAGCGTTCGCAGGACGCTTGTGGATTCACTTTGAAGCCATTTTTGGAAACGTAGACCGTGCCCATTTGTCCGCAGACAATATGGCCAAGTGGACCCGCACCCTTATCTCCCATGCCTACGAAGCAGGACAGAATGCCTGTAGTAATTATGACCCCTTGGAGGAGGCTCATAATGCGAAGTGGGTGGTAAAAAGATTGTCCCGCGTTTGGGAACAGTCTGCTCACAATAAACCTGCCGCTAAAACCCCCGAGGAAAAGCAAGCCGCCGCAGGTGTGCAGGCAGTAAGAACCACTCTTCACAACCCCGCCTGGGTAATCGAGGGAAAGAACAGCCCCCCAGCCAAACCGCAAGAATGCTACAACTGCGGACAGTTGGGACATTTTGCCAAAGAATGCAATGCCCCTAAAAAAACACAGAGAGCCTAACAGACAGGCACTCTCACTAAGAAAAAGGCAGAGCCCATACATAGCGTTAGCGCCCGGTCGGAGCAGACAGACTTGACCGGAATGGACTGACGGTGTACAGGCTCCCCCAATTGGGTCTGCGATATCTTTTGGGATAGGTCAGGACGACCCGCAGTCGCAGCGAAAATTCGGGGACAGCCTATAGAGTTTCTCTGGGACACAGGAGGGTCCCGCACCACCACCATAAATTCCTCCACCCTTTGTCAGGACACGTGGCCCACCACAGCCACTATCACCCTCAGCGGCTTCACAGGCCACTCACAGCAGGGACACATCACAGCCCCTGTACCCATTCAAATTGGTAACATAACCACAAAACACCCCGTAGCTTTAGTCGACCTGCCCCAAACAGCAGAACACATTTTGGGAATCGACTTTATGAATTCCCACCACCTATCTTTCGATCCAGTCAACCAGTGTGTCTGGAAGATGGCGAAATCCGCTAGAGCCCCCGCAACGCTCAACATAGGGGACTACATGAACAAAATTAGCGCAGTAGGCGAGTTTTGCTTCAACCCCACCACACTCAGCACGGACCGACAGGTTAGGGCAGTCCTGCAAAAGAACAGGGCAGCATTCGCGACCCACAAGCACGACTGTGGATGGATGACTGGCTCCGTACAAATAACAGGACCGGACCCTAGACCCCAAAAGCAGTATGGATTCCCCCTAGAAGCAGAGGGAGAAATCCTAAAGGTTATAGAGAGCTTATTAGAGCAGGGCATCCTAAGATCGGTAGCCTCAACTAATAATGCCCCGATTTGGCCAGTAAGAAAGCCCGACGGATCATGGCGCTTGACCATTGATTATCAGGAACTCAATAAAGTCACCCCCGCAGCAGCCCCCACCGTAGCAGCAAGTCCCGAGACCATGCTCAAACAGGGACTCCATGCCCGATATTTCACGGTTTTGGACGTCAGTAATGGATTCTGGTCCATTCCATTGGCAAAGGTGTGCCAGTACAAATTTGCATTCACTTTCAGAGCGCAGCAGTACACGTGGACATGCCTGCCACAAGGCTTCCACAACTCCCCCTCCATTTTCCACCGACAGCTGGCAAATGGACTAGCGAAATTTTCTCGCCCCGAACATCTGGTACAGTATGTAGATGATCTACTACTGCAGATGGACACAAAGGAAGAGCACATTGAGCTTCTGTCCGAACTCCTGGAATTACTACATTCCATGGGATGTAAAGTAAACCCCAAAAAGGCCCAGATATTGGAAGAAAAAGTGGTATATTTGGGTACTATTATCACACACGGCAAACGCGAGATTGAGCACAAAAGAATTGACTCGATCGCTAAATTGCCCCTTCCCAAAACGTTTCAGCCCTCCGGTCATTTTTAGGACTGGTTGGCTACTGCCAAAACCACATTGACGGTTTCGCCAGCAAGGCAGCGCCCCTCTCAGGCCTCCTAAAGAAGGGAGCCCCCTGGGAATGGCTTCCGCAGCATACGGATGCTGTGGAATCATTAAAACAGGCACTCATAGCAGCCCCCGCACTACAAGTTCCAGACCCGCTTTCCCCTTACGCCATAGAGGTAGCGACCACAGACCGCACCCTTTTAGCCGTGCTCCTGCAGGAACGGCACGACCAGTTAAGACCCGTGACTTATGCCTCCCGAATTTTAGATGCTGTGGAGCAGGGATTCTCAGCCTGTGAGAGGTACCTGCTCGCAGTTTTCTGGGCAGTCCAGTACTTTTCATACATTACCGGACTGAACCCCATCACCATTTTGACCGAGCACACCCCCACCCAACTTTTACTAGACGGACGACTTAAAGACGGTACCGTCAGCCAAATCCGCGCTGCTAGGTGGACCCTTCTCTTACAAGGACGGGACATCACAGTCAAACGGACAAAGGCACACACATACTTAGCGGACAATTTACAGTACCCCGGAACCCCCCATGAGTGTGAAATCATCTCGCCCCACCATAATACAGGCCCCTTTATAGCTAAAACACCCCCAGAAAACTAGCCACTCCATCTCAGAGCCCCCCTCACCCGGACACGTGTGATCCCATTAGGATCTATGTGGATGGATCTTCCACAGTCCTGGATGGGCAACGCATAACAGGTTGTGGGATTTATGTGGAGGATGCGCAGGGACGCGCCCTCGAGGAAATCGCATTAAAATTACCCGGACACTTAGGCGCGCAGGCAGCAGAGCTTGCGGCCATCGCCTACATTGTAGAGCACCCTAATTCCTTCCCCAGCCCAGCAGACATATATTCAGACAGCCTATACGTCTGCAACAGCCTCACCGAATTTCTGCCCCTCTGGGAAACAAGAGAATTTGTTTCCGCGGATGGAAAACTCCTCCCCTCAGCCCCATTACTCCGCCATATTTTGCAAAAAGCCAAGGACAGGACTTTTGGCATTATAAAAGTCCACAGCCACCATTGTTCCTCCCCCCCTGGAAATGTAAAAGCCGACGCACTGGCTAAGGCAGGATCCAGGCATGGGTGCTTTTGGAAACCCCCCGAGAGCGCCCCAGTGAGTGCGCCAGTGAGTGCAGTTCAGGTCACGCAGACTAGGATCGAAGATCTAGTAGAGGCCCAGAAGCAGGATAGCGCTCTCACTGAGATCGTGAAAGGGAAGTTTCCAGCCTCCTACGAGAGGTTCAGAAATACATTAACCACACATGACGGTGTGGTGTTAAAGGACACCCTTTATGTAGTTCCTAAGCAGGATAGGAACCAATTAATCTGTTTATTCCATGATGGTCATGGACACCAGGGAATCGATCCCACCGCAGCCCACCTCAAACAGCTTTGTTGGTGGCCAATCTCAAGGAGGATGTATCCCATTACGTTGAGAATTGCCTCATCTGCGCACAGAACAACCCAGATAGATATGCCAAAAAGGCACAACTCAGCCACACCCGACCCGTTAACGGGCCCTGGACTAACCTCCAGATCAATTTTATAGGTCCATTGCCCCCTTGCAGGAATGGCTCTAAATATGTTCTGGTGGTCACAGACATTTTTACAAAGTGGGTGGAAGCATTTCCAGCCCGCACCAACACCGCGAAAACCACAGCCAAAATCCTAACCCATCACATTTTTACAAGATGGGGACTCCCCCGCAGTATTGAATCGGACCAAGGTTCTCACTTTACGGGACGGGTCATGCAGAACGTCCTCACGATATTTGGCATAACCCAAAAA